>NC_056739.1:656422283-656452283 GCF_019279795.1 Protopterus annectens
GACACCAGAAGATATCCGGAAAGCTACTGAGGGAATCCCCCATCCAAAAGTTAATTTTACGAAATTTTTAGAAGATTTACAAGGCATGAGGTTGAGTTACCACTTGAATGGGGAAGAAGTAGAAAAAGTAGTAAGACAAATTATAGGTCCAGATTGGCACATGATTTGTGGCACCTGGAGTCCTCGTAATGCAGAGCTTAGACCACTCCCACATAGTGACACAGAGTTAGACAACAGAGTGAAAGGTCTAACAGACCGAATCTCTGAGAAATGGAAATCTAGAGCAGATTGGACTTGCATTAATCAATGCATACAACAGGAAAATGAGACAATAGATGGGTATTATGCTAGATTATTAGAATGTTTTAATAATCATAGCGGTATGTCGGTTCCTGAGAACCAAACAAATGATTCCCCGTATGAACAACAATTAAAAAATGCATTTTTGAAAGGTTGCATTGCACCTATTAGTAGCTTCATTACGAAGCATATGATAGACCATCGAACAGGGAGGCTACAAGCCTTACTCGAATATGCTAGACATGCTGAAAGACATTTTAATAGTAAAAAGAAAAAGAAGGCGCAAGTCTTCACTGCTGAAGACGGAGCTGAAGTATTTGTATGACAGTCAGGTAAAAAGGGCAAGAAGAATGCCCAGGGAAATAAACAGTCTGACAAATGATCAGAAGATTTTGAAGAGAGAAAAAAGAGAGGTGAGTGCTTCAAGTGCGGGAAGAAGGGACATCTAGCATTATTGAGTTTAGAGCTTTACTTAGCAGATACGAAACCGGAAGTTACACTTCTGGTGGAGGGAAGGGAAGTCAAATTCCTGTGTGACTCAGGAGCATCACGGACTTTGATACACCCCTCCAAGTTACCAGAACATTCCAAATCACCTGATTATATATTAGTGAAAGCAGCAAACGGACAGCTATATAGGGAACCACTTTCCCATGATATAGCAATAACTGACCCTGTTTCAGGTATGACCCAGAGAAGTAAAATTGTTGTTTCTGCAAAGTGTCCAGTAAACTTATTGGGCAGGGACCTTATGCAGATATTTGGCATAGCAGTAGTTCCAACTGTACAAGGTATGGAGGCACAGAGACAGATGGATACCTTTGTAGTGTGATCGGAGGGTGAAACTTTTTACTGGTACAGCCAGAACCTAGTCACGACTGGTCCAGGAGCAGTAACCGAGGAACTGATGAACGTAGCCATCAGTAAAGCCCCCTCCCTCGACACTGATCAACAGCATTTGTTACACTGTACTCTATACTACTGTACTACACCAGGACCTGATAGAGAATATGAGCAAGAACTATTCAGAAATCATGCAACTAGACTAGTATTGCGTACTTTGTACTGGGATACTGAGGGGAACAGTGTAGTCAGCTGTTCATTACCTCAAGAATTCCTTGCATTATACAGATCAAATCGATTACCACATATCAGCTTGACAAAGAATAAACATGTAAAATGGGCAGACTTAGGAGAAAAAGTAACAGGATGGGAGAAACAGACTGATTTAGAACTGTCAGAACAAGGGATACAGAAACAGAAACTGAAATGGTTGACACAGACACATCCAGCTGTACACTTGCAATCTAGCGAGGACAGCTGATTAGCATTTTTATTATTAGAAGAAGAAAAGGCCTTATGTGAAATTCCAACAACTCTTTGGTCAACAGGCAAGTCAGATGTAGGACTTATTCGAATAGCAGGACCAGTTACAATTACCCCAAAGTCAGCTTTTAGACCACAGAAAACACAATACCCTTTGAGAAAGGATGCAGAAATAGGAATTAAGCCTATAATAGCAGGATTACTCAAAGAAGGAGTACTGGTAGAATCTCCTGATTCACCATGTAATACACCCCTATTTCCTGTTAAAAAAGCAAGCGGGGAATGGCGGATGGTACAAGATTTACAAGCTGTAAATAATGCAGTAATACCTAGAGCACCCACGGTGCCAGACCCACATACTTTGTTAAACGATTTAGAACCGCAACAGAAGTATTTCTCTGTGGTAGATATTAGCAATGCTTTCTTTTCAATACCTATACATCCTGATAGTCAATATTGGTTTGCATTTACATTTCAGGGTAAAAGGTATACGTATACTCAACTACCACAGGGATATTGTGAGAGCCCAACAATATTTGCACAAGAAATGGCTAGCAACCTGGCAGGGTTTACCCCACCGGGAAGTAGTCAAATTCTACTTTACGTAGATGACATCTTGCTAGCAGCCCCACCCAGCAACAGTGCAGGGAGGATACTGTAGCATTATTGAAATTTTTAGCAACACAAGGACACAAAGTAAACAAAAGTAAGTTACAACTTTGGAGAAAACAAGTTAGATACTTGGGATATGTAATATCCAATGAAGGTAGAATACTAGATGAGGAAAGAAAAACAGCAATTTTGCAAGCACCTAAACCAGCAACCAAGAAGGAAATGATGTCTTTCTTAGGTACAACTAATTTTTGTCGGAGCTGGATACCAAATTATACTTTGGAATCTGCTCCACTGACTGACTTGATATATAAGACACCAATGGCAGCACAAGATATCTTACAATGGACACCCGAAGCAGAAACGGCTTTCTGCAGGTTGAAGCAGTTGATAGCTTCTTCATTAGTTTTAGGACTTCCGAATTATCATAAATGATTCTTTCAGACCGTAGATTGTAAGCAAGGATATATGACGTCAGTATTGATGCAACAACATGGGGATAAGCAATGCCCCATAGCCTATTATTCATCACAGTTAGATCCAGTGGCACGATCTTTGCCTCACTGTGTACAAGCAGTAGTTGCAGCTGCAATGGCAGTACAGGCTTCGGCCTCAGTGGTATTATTCCACCCTCTCACACTGAGAGTGCCTCATGCAGTTGCAATAATTTTACTGCAAGAAAAAGTGGCATTTCTTTCTCCTGCTATACACCTTTCATGTATGACTATACTGCTGAGCCAACCTCATATGACAATTGAACGATGTACGACATTAAATCCATCAACATTACTCCCAACTCCTGTGGATGGCACACCACACAGCTGCCTGCAGGAAATTGAACAGTTAGCTTTACCTAGACAGGATCTCACAGATATGCCCTTGGATAATGCCGAGGTGACATATTACGTGGACGGCTCATGCAGAAGGGGTCCAACAGGGAAGAATCTGGTAGGTTATGCAGTAGTTACAGACACTGAAATTTTAGAAGCTCAATCCTAACCACACAACTTATCTGCACAAGCAACAGAATTGATAGCTTTGATGAGGGCATTTACTTTAGCAAAAAACAAGTGTGTGAACATATATACTGATAGTCAGTATGCTTTTTCTACAGTACATGTATTTGCACAACAATGGAAAAATAGAGGAATGATATCATCTAGTGGAAAACCTATTAATCATGCGCAATTTATTTTGGAATTATTAGAATCTATTCAGTTACCTACCAAAGTAGCTATTTGTAAATGTGTAGCTCATACGAAACAGCAGGATAAGATTTCAAAAGGCAATGCACGAGCTGATGCAGCTGCAAAGCAAGCAGCCTCAGACTCAGAAACTTTACTTTTAAATGAGGAATTACAACCCTCTGAGATTTTAGATTTAGACATGTTAAAAACAATGCAGACAAAAATGGATAAAACGAGGTGCAATTCTTGAGAATGGACTGTACATTTCCAAAGAAAGAAAACCGATATTGCCGTCTAATTTATTTAGATATGCAGCTTTCTTGAGCCATGGGCAGTGCCCTGTCTCAACAGGGGGGATGGTACAGTTAGTAAATCGAATATTCCAGACATATGGATACACAAACTACACAAAAAAAATTTGTGCAGCTTGTCATACTTGTAACAAGCACCATGCACAAGGAGCATTTAAAACCAAGCAAGGAAGTTTTCCTATACCACCATACCCATTCCATACTATTTGTATGGATTTCATAGAATTGAATAAGTGTGAAGGGAAAAAGTTTTGTTTAGTTATTGTAGACATGTTTTCTAAATGGGTAGAAGCTTTTCCAACCAAAAACCCGGATGCAGCAACAGTGGCGAAAGCCCTGATAAAAGAGGTAATCCCTAGATTTGGCATTCCGGAAAGGATTTATAGTGACAACGGCACACATTTCGTAAACCAGATAATCCACCAACTTGGGAGATTTTTTGGTATCTCCTTAAAGAACCATTGTGCCTACCATCCACAGTCAGTAGGACTGGTGGAAAGGTACAATGGTACCCTAAAAAGTAAACTTAGGAAGCTAGTTGAGGAGACCATAAACAATTGGATACACTGTCTGCCTTTAGCACTGCTGAGTATGAGAACGGTTCCAAATGTAAAGGGTTTGACTCCCTTTGAAATGTTTTTTGGGAGAGCATATTATGTGCCTCAGTGGAAAGCTCTCATGCCTGCAGAGCAAGAGACTGACAGTTCATTAGCTAGTTATATGAGGAAACTGTTAACAAATAAATCTGTTTTGCAGTTTAACTCTTTTTCAGATAAGGAACAGACCAGACCGGTGGAAGCAGTCTTGGCTCCTGGGACATACGTTTGGCTGAAAGTGACGAAAAGGAAAAATTGAGCGAGTCCAAAGTGGGAGGGACCATACCAGGTTCTGTTGGCAACGCCTACTGCAGTTAGAGTGGCCGAGAGGACGTCCTGGGTTCATTTGACACATTGTAAACTGGTAAAGAACTTTCAACTTGATAAAAACTTTGTGACTGATACACAACCAGACCGAGATGGCCAAAAACAAAGCAAATAAAAATTTAGATCAACCCCAGAGATGTTGCATAATCATTTTGTTGAGTGTACATTTATTGACTGTAATTGTGACAATTTTCCTCTTGTTGTGGTTTATCCTACACACAACCACACAAGTGAAAGTGGGAAGGCGTGATGAAACGTCTATAGACTGGCATCCAAATTTTAACACATACCTAGCCATGAAACGTGTATATGCAGAGACTATGAACATTTCAAATTGCTGGGTTTGTACAGCTATACCAACAGCATATGGAGGACTGATAATGTCCGCTGTCCCTTTGGGGATAAATGAGACTTGGGAGAATTTACTTTTCGATACAGGAACTGTGAGATCACAGGGCAAAATAGCTTTATTTTTACCTGTCACACAAAAAGGAGTTGTATGTTTTTATAAAAATGATACCCTCCAGGTGGGTGGAGCAATTGTAATATAACCATATCTTACCGATTTTATATTAAGAATGATAATGGCAATACTTTTTGCAATACTAATTATGACTCGTATTTGAACTCATTGAAAACAACTATGAATGACATTCGCAAAAATCCAGTTTTGTTTAAACAATTGTCAGTTATAGATCAGAAAATGTTTCATGCAGGGCTGATGCGTATTAGTACTAAAGTAGAAAACTGTTATTTTATTTGTGGGAAAAAGGCATATAAATGGTTACCTGAGAATTGGTCCGGCAGTTGTTTTTTGGGTTATTTGGTTCCAGCAATAAGACATACTGCAGAATTACCTTTGGGTAAGATACGAAATGTGAGAGAAGCAGCTCGAAAGCCTGAAGGTCCAGTTGAAAAACCTGTGAATCCAGTCGGAAAGATCAAAGCTGGCTGGAAAAATCATAATGCCGTGAAAGACAAAAGCAAATTGACTCATATGGACTTGATTGACAGTGTTATATCTTGGGCAGGAATATTCCCAGCCTATGGAGCAGTCAAATCGATCTGGGAGCTGAGGAAGTTGTCGAAACTTCTCAAAGTAATGAGTAATGCAACTTTTTCCACCCTAGAACTGGTGACTGATGAACTGAATGCAATGAGAACTGTTGTGCTACAAAATCGGATGGCTCTTGACTTCACCCTAGCAGCGAGAGGTGGTACGTGCGCGCTTATCAAAGAAGAATGCTGTGCTTATATTTCTGACAATCGTCATGAGATCAATAACCACCTAGAGGTAATTCAGCAAGTATCAGCCATGACTGAACCGGGCCCAAACCCACTGACGGACTTTTTCCAGAATCTATTTGGGGGGTGGGGTTCCATCCTAATGAATATTCTGATTGCCATTTGTGTGGGTATACTCCTAATAGGAGCATGTGTTTGCTGTGGAATTCCCTGCATGAAAAGATTAATCAAAGATTTTATTGATGTATCTGTTACTGAAACTTTGTACCAAGATATTGAGATTGAAAGATTGATCTCAGATGACATTTTTTCTGAAGTATAGATTGAATGACTCACCTAGCTGAAAATCCTAAGTGGAAAAGGCTAGGAGATGAAATGACACTATGCATACTTCAAAATAGAATAAATGTATTAATAGGGGGGAAAATGTTAGAAAAATGTGTATTTGAATATATGAGAAATGCTAGTTTAAAAGCAAAGTAGTATATAATGCATTTTATTATATTAATCATATAATAGTAAGGATTAATTCATGTGTAAATGTAAGTAGTTTTGAAACTGCAGTGTGGCTTGAAGCAAAGCTGATCTTTGACCCTGGCAAAATGCTAGCTTAGCAAGTTTTAATGTTTATGCTTTTCACAAGTGATTATCTGCTGGGTCAGGAAATTAAATGTGTGAAATAATGAAATCTTCTGCTCTTTCCTGTTGGAATGATTTGGCCTTGTATATGTGTTACTGAGATAGCACACAGCTGTGTGAGAAAGTGTAACAGAGAACAAAGACGTGTATTAAAAGACTGAAGCTGCTATTGTATTCGAACTGATATGAAACCTTAAAGAAGTAACTTTACAGAAAGACATTATGTCTGACCAGCTGGATAGCAAGGCCGTATTGTATCTAGAGGAAAAGTTTTTTTAAATATACAGCATCAACAGCTTTATGAATAGAAGACTGTAAGCTAAAGTGATGTAGATGCCCTGTGACATATCACGTCAGTAAGGTGGGCATAGCTTAAATGTTAAACCTATATAAAATTGTGTGCTTCTTGTTTCATGTCAGACAAAATTCTGTACTTGTATGTTTTTTGCCTCCTGGTGTACACTAGTAAAATTTTTAACCTGAACCTCCTGTGTATTGAAATCTTATTTTATTTAACAGTAGGTTAGCTGATTGTTTGATGCATGGTGGTGGGGTACTTGAAAATGCATTTCATATTTGTATCCTGACAAAATACTAGTGATTTTGTAGAGTTGTATTTTTAAGGTTAAGATCATGTGCTGGTACTAATGTAATCATGTGTTTGACGGTTCTGTTCTGATACTGGGTTAGCTGTTCTTTCGTTAATTGTATTGACTGCTCAGCAGTTCCTTCAAAGGACGGCTTTCTTCAGTTATGCTAGATGTGTGCCTCTGTTCCTCACTCGGACAAATGCAGACATCATGGTACTTCATTGTAAATGACAGAGAACTTTGTACCACTGAGATGAGTAGTGATTCTGTGCAGATACCTCCCTGTCTGTATAATTCTTATAAATGGCTACTTTTTGTTAGTGAGACCAACCATTACTAGCCCTGCAAAAAAAATTGTTATCACCTATATAACTGCCTGAATCAAGTTAACATTACACTATTAGTGTTTATGTATAGAGGAAAAAAAAGGTGCTAAGGATCTGATAGAGGAGATTAGGAATTGCAGTCAACGTAGGTTAGCTTTGTGAAGGATCATTACTGACAGCAAGGAAAAAAAGGTGCTAAGGATCTGATAGAGGAGATTAGGAATTGCAGTCAATGTAGGTTAGCTTTGTGAAGGATCATTACTGACAGCAAGACAAGAGAATGGCCAATGTGGTATACATGCAGCGCCATTTTGAGAGTACAATGCAGGTTATGTGGTAGGCAGAACTGTGCAAACAGTGGTGAGAATACAGCCAAGCAAGGAAGGATCAATCTCATTTTGTGATGAGAAGAATGTTGGAAGCAGATAAAAAATACGTAACAGTGGGGGGAAGAGCTACCTTATATGGGGTTTATAAGACTTGTTTTCTAATAATAAAATGTTTTATGAAATCTCAAGCACCAATCTGAGGAGGAAGTACTCCAGCTTTGGATGGCTACTTTTAGGCAATGGAGATAGAGGAGTTTCTGTGATAAGGAGTAAATGTAACTTTATAGGCCTGCTTTAGTTGGGATGAAAGCTTAATTATGATAAGCAAAATATGTAGACTGAAGATGAGGCTTATGAGAAATCAATACTGAAGTATAATATTACTATACTAATAATGTATAGTATTAATACTGAAGTATTTGTAAGTGTAAATTAAGATTTCACTTCAGCAATGGGTTTTCCCAAGTGTGTCAAAGACACAGTAAGAGTAGAATCAGTAGTTTAGGGTGAATCCAAAGAGAACCGAGTAAGATTTGCTGGGTAACTTGTAAATCATTATTAAAGGCTCTATCTGTAGTTGTGACTGAACAATCTTTTGTTCCATTCTAGAGGATGAGAAGATCATCTATGTACAAAGTTATGTTTAAAGAAAGAAAGTTAAAGGGGAGATCACTGCTGAAAAGTGTAAGAACGAGACTTGAGGAAGGAACCTTGGGAAAACAGACCTGGGTTTGAGATTGTATTGTCATAAATAATCTGAATGGAAGGTTTGGTTAGGCTATTATGAATCATTTAATAGATTCAGAGGAATGTAAGTTACAAGGCTTATCCAATAATAAGCAATGGTTGCCTCAATCAAATGCTCTCTTTATATCCGAAGTGTGCTTCTTAAAAGGCCATCAGCCATATTAATATACATGTATTCTTTAGCTTGAAAGGCTTCAACAGAAATTTTGTAGGTAGCTCTAAGCTCATGTTAGGATCTGCTTCAGATGCAGCACTCAGATGTCAAACAGAATTTGTTTGTAACCTAATCTTTCAATGGCTTTGGAACATGTGTGTGTGTGTGTGTGTGTGTGTGTGTGTGTGTGTGTGTGTGTGTGTGTGTGTGTGTGTGTGTGTGTGTGTGTGTGTGTGTGTGTGTGTGTCTGTGGTGCAATGGGACAGAAGTACGCAAGTTTAAAGTTTCATTCATTTTGTGGTGAGACATTATTATTGCATATTTCCAGTAACATAGGAGAGAATGAGGCATCCAAATGAAGATATGATAAAATCAGAAAACAAAGGAGAGTAATATTGCTGGAAATGAATTCATCCTCAAGTCTTGGTGAGTACCTTCATGAGGTGGACCTTGTTTTTACAAAATGTCTCCAAGATGGCACTGATATATAGACTGTATTTGATATATGTATTTTATAACATTTGTCATGGGCAAAAGTAGGTTCGAAAACAAAAAAGATAGCTGGGTACACAAGTCCCAGGATAAAAAAGTGCCCAATCCTGGTATGCGCACTTGTGCCAGGACTGGAAAAAATGACAATGTAGAATCCTCAAGGCATGGAAATATTCCTACAATGGGGTTAGGCCAGGCTCGGGGGGAGGGATCACCCCCCTTTTGTAGGAGGAAGTAGTAGTCCACAAAAGTCACAAAAACTGACAGGTCAAAAAGAGCTATAAAGATGATACAGTGGACTACTGAGAATAAGAAAAAAATATGTATTGTTACTACCATGAAAGAAGCTCAGAATTTCTAAAAAGAGGATATGCAAAAAGATTAAGAGAAAAATTAGGGGAAAGGAAAATACTTGCACAAGAAAAAACTGTCAAAAGCTTCACATACAAATTTGTGTTCATTAATAAACCAGACTAATGAAAAACATTATACAGACCAAGAAACCTTGGACCACTTGGAAAAAGACGTGACCGAGGAAGTGCAAAAATATAAAGAACAAAATCTAGAGATTTTTGAAAGGTATAAAAAAGAAATATAAACATGGAAAAGAAAGAAAGACCTGACATGGAGCAATATTTATGCATAGGAGAAAGCCAAATTAATTAATACAGAAAGCAGCTCTAAAGATATTCAAAGAGAAATATAGGCAAATACACCCAGATATGAAACATTTCACAATACAAAAAATAAGATCACAAAGGGGGAACACAGAACATATGATTAATAAAGCAGAAAGTTAAAAAAATAGAAGCTGAAGTTGCGGAATACCTGTGAAGTGACGGATTTAGTGTAGAAAGTCTAACACAGGTTATGTCACAACCTGATGGAACAATGAGTTCCTCAAGTAAGGAGAAACAGGAGGAGCAGGAGACATCTGAAGAAGAAATATGGACATGGGAAAAAAGTGATTTAATATGGTACAATATTTATGCAAAGAGAAAACAAAACTAATCAATATAAAAAAGCAGTACCAAAGATATTTGAATAGAAATAGAGGCAAAGGCATCCGGATATGAAGATTTTTACAATACAAAAATAAGAAAACAAAAGGAGAAAGTAGAAGAGAGGATTAATAATGGAGAAGTTAAAGAAATAGAAGCTGAACTTATGGACTACCTGTGAAGTGAAGGATTTAGTGTAGAAAATCTAACTCTGATTACATCACATCACAGCATGACAGAATGATGAACCCCCAAATTAAGGAGAAACCAGTGGACCAGTAATCATCTGATCAGTTGACATATGAAGATACTTTGGAGCCTTCAGCAGAATTGCTTGATTTAATAGAAATGGCTAAACATATTAAGATCAATGAAATATATAGACCACAAAAAGTCAATAAGACCCAAAATGTTAGAAGTTTTTAATAAAATAAATGAACACAGTAATCAAGACTGTTCATAGAAATTCATGCAATATAACAGAAGTAAACAGGATATATTACTGTGCAGCTAAATGAATAACAGATAAAGTCTTACCTCAAAAACATGGGGCAGCAAGGGAAAGGAAGGGGACAAATCAAATACCATCAGGGAAGTATCGAACAGAGAAAACTATAACGCAATTAAGACAAGAAATGCCACTGTTAGAAGAGTACAGAAGAAGGAACAGATCAACAAAAATACTTAGAAAGATAGACGTGATAAAAACAATGTGCAGTATCAGAACAGACCAGTATCTGTCGTACACTATTGCAAATAATAAACCTAAGGCATCAGCACAGGAACAAAAACTTAGAAGACATACAGACAAATATAAAAGAAAAGTACAAAATAAACAATTTACTGATGACCCAACATTTGTTATAGAGAATTGGGAAACAAGGCAAAAAATAGAAACACCATCAAAAAAGAAGAAATAGACACATTTTGGATAAATATTTATGAAGATCTTGCGGAACATAACAAATATGCTGAATGGACAGAAGAATTAAAAGAAATAGTAAGAAGTTCAAAAGTACAGGATATGAAATGGGATGTAGTAACAGCTAGAGAGATTGAAACAAAATTAAGAAAATCTCCTAACTGGAAAACCCCAGGTCCAGATGCAGTATCTGGCTTCTGACTAAATGTATTAACATCTTTACATGACAGTTTAGCCATGAGTAAGAACTATTTATATGTACATCCCAAACAAATGTCAACCTGGTTAATAACAGGAAAAATGATACTTCTCCTTAAGAGTGAACCTGCAAAAAATCCTACAAACTGTAGACAAATAACTTCCAACAATATATAAACTATACACATGAATTGATGCCAATAGAGTTTATAGAAATTTTGAATAAAACTCAGTCATGGCAGTAGAATAAAAGGGTAATGAAAGGCAAATGGCACAAAGGATCATTTGTTGTTAAATAAAGTCATAATGGAGAGTTGTAAAAAGGGAAAGAATCTGAGTATGGTATGAATGGAGTACAAAAAAGGATTTGACCACATCAACATTCATGGATCAAAGATTGCTTACAAATGTATGAGTGACACCCCACACTGATGGATTGTATTACAGTGACCATGAAACAGTGCTAAACCACTTTGTAGCTAAGCCATGATAAAGGACAAACTATTATCCCGGGTATAAAAATTCAATGGGGGATATTCTAGGGTGACTCTTGTTACCTCTGCTCTTTTGTCTTGCTCTTAACCTATTAAGCTGTCAACTTAATAGATTAGATCATGGCTACAATTTGGCTCCCAGAAAACAACAGAGTATAAGACTTATCTTCTTTTTGTGGATGATTTAAAACTCTTTAGAAAATGGGCAATCAGTAGATCCCACCCTGATTGGAGAACAGACATTCTACAGCAGGTTATTAATATACAAGTAATGCCCACTGAAAAATGAGTCCACCACTGTGAAGCTCAGACAGAAAAAAAACTAATGGCCACCATTGTTTCACGCTCACTAAGCAGTGCTTCTACTGTTTACTGAATGTAAAATGCAAAAATACCCCCAGAAAATGTGTGTGTGTGTGTGTGTGTGTGTGTGTGTGTGTGTGTGTGTGTGTGTGTGTGTGTGTGTGTGTGTTTAATTCTCATTGCATGTAAGTGTATGTGTGCATGTGAGTGAAATCAAGATTGATCAAGCCATTATTTTACACTCGCCAAGCAGTGTTTATGTTGTTTAGTGAGTGTAAAAAAATAAATATAAAAAAAGTGTATGACTGTGTTTATGTTTCTACTTGCGTGTGTAAGTGAATGCATGCATGAGAACAGAAGAGACTGTGTGTATATATGTATGTGTGGGTGAAAGCAAAAGAGACTGTGTATGTGTGTTTGAGAGAGACACAGAGAGAGAGAGAGAGAGAGAAAGAGAGTGAACAGTGAGATCAATCAAGCCGTTATTTTATACTTGTTAAGCACAGCTTTTACTGTTTAGAGAGTGTAGAGTAAAAAAGAAAAGAAACATAAAATAAAGTGTGTGTGTGTGTGTGTGTGTGTGTGTGTGTATGTATTTGTGTATGTGCATGCGTGCGTGCGTACGTGCATGCGTGTGTGTGCGTCCGTATGCATGTGTGCGTGTGTGTGTGTGTGTGTGTGTGTGTGTGTGTGTGTGTGTGTGTGTGTGTGTGTGTGTGTGTGTGTGTGTGTGTGTGTGTATGTGTGTGTATGTGTGTGTGAGAGTAAGACTGAAGAGTGAGCTTGATCCCTGGCAGCAGCACATCTGGATAAACATAAAATAAACAGAGTAGAAAGGTTCAAAATAACAATATATTTTACACTATCCTGTTATAAAATCACAACATTACTTCAACATTAGGATTTGTGTCAGCTTGCATTTTCTGAAGCAGAGGTATGTGTATGTGTGCTTGCATTAGAGTGATTGACCAATGGCAATAGTATTAAAGAGATCTACATACTTCTTGACCTTTCATCTAAAGAATTATGTATAAATAAAATAAAGGGAGAATAAAGTCTCAAAAATAGGAACAGATTTTAATTATTGTTCTTATAAAAGTTGCTTAAATAACAGGATTTATGGTAGAATTAATTTTCTAAACAAAATGCAAGTCTGAAACTCAAATTTCTGTCATCATTTCGAGACATCAGTTTCTAATAAATGGCAATAAACTAAATGTTTTAGAAGAAAGGACCCAAAAAATAAATTAAATACCTAGACATTTTTAAAGTGTTATATTTTGGATGCAAAATGCTTTTTCCAACACTATTAGCATATACTACAGCAAGTTTGAAAAGGAAGATTTTACATCAAAAATATATAAAAAATAGCACTTAAAAATAAATAAGTAAAACACAACAATTTTACAGAAAGCCCATTCTCTAAAAAAATAATACCCTCCATGGTATGTGTTAATGTGTAATTAATACCCTTCCAGGGGTGTAGAGGCCCTCTGACTGTGGCAATGGGCCTCATAACACCCCTGGGCAGGTGTTAATTGCACATTAACACACACCCTGTCTGGCATTATTGCTTGCATAGTGTAGTTTATCAGATTAGGAACTGAAAGCACAACTGAAAGAAGTCAAAACTTTCTGAGATGATACAAGAATGTTACATGGTCTTGATAAATGTGCAAACACATCCTTTAAAGCAGGAAAGCTGTATCACCAAGAAAATATCAGCCTCGGACAGGAATGTGAGCAAGAGTGTATTAATATTTTGGAATTGATGAGGGATCAATAGTAAAACATTAACAAATGTGAGTAAAACTTAATAAGGAATATTTTAGAAGACTAAAATTAATATTGAAAACAGCTCTGACATCTAGGAACAAAGTCAAATATATAAACCAATTTGATCTCCCTTTTCTAACTTACAGTTTTGGGGTGATTGATTGGCCCCAAAAGGTATTGGATCAGCTGGACAGGAAACAAGAAAAAATGCTTCATGCTTATCAAATTATTTATAAAAAAATCTCTGTATACCAAGATTATATATTCTCCTATCTGAAGGAGGTATGGGCCTCTTTGAAAGTGATTACCGGTACAGACCTGCAATTGTAGGACTGCATACATATTTGCTGACCTCACAAGATCCAAACACAGAGAAAAAAAAAAAAAACAAGTAGCACTCCTTAGGATAAACGTCCCACTGCTCAAGAATGTAAAGCCACAAAGTCCAACATAAAAAGCAGCAGTAAAACCGTCATGCAGTAAACGGACCATAAAACAATTTATTAAATAGTAAAATGGTAAGCACTTTCACTGTAAGCTTCTTCAGACTAGTATAAACATTCACATCAAGTAAAACACACTTAAATACGGTTACTCACCCAATCAAATTCAAAAGATCAATTTAAAAGCAGAAGGGGTCATATTTAAAGACTTATACCATCATTATATCATATAAAATATATGATAGTATAGTAGGTGACTGTGCCTTAAACTTTTATGTTCATATATATATTTTATATATTTTATATATATGTTTTATTATAGATACTCTCAATAGGTACTCAGCTGTGCAATAGGAGCCTATATTTTAATTGTCATTATTTATACTGTTTGTCAATGTATGACAGTTTGGATACAATAAGTTAATATATAAGTACTAACTTTTATATGATATAGTGAAGGCATAAGTCTTTAAATATGACCCCCTCTGCTTTTAAATTGATCTTTTGAATTTGATTGGGTGAGTAAATGTATTTAAGTTCTTTTTACTTGATGACAATGTTTATACTGGTCTGAATAAGCTTACAATGAAAGTGCTTACCGTTTTACTATTTAATAAATTGTTTTGTGGTCTGTTTACTGCGTGGCTGTTTTACTGCAAACATACAGAAAGCTTTAAAACATGAAGAGAACAAGTCTTAGAAGAATTCCCTGCTTAGTTTAGCAGACGCATATTGGTGTCAAGCAGGAATGGAAATTAAACCAGAAGTAGATAAAAATCAGGCAGCAACTGAATGTGCAAGAAAAATAAAATTAAAAAAAAAAAAATATATATATATATATATATATATATATATATATATATATATATATATATATATAAAGTTGAAGGATGAGATGAGAAGACAAGAAATATGGAAAATGCATACATATAGTTGCAAGCACAGAAAACTCCTGGAACAGTCTCATGTTGATCAAGATTTAACGCAGGAATGATTAAGGAGAGGTGAATTTAAACAAAGACGACAGGTTAATATTGGTGGCCAAGGACAACATACACATTGGTTTACAAAATCCATTGAACATGATGAAGAAACAGTCAAATGCAGGTTTTGTAAAAGAGGATTGGACAAAGTCGCACATCTTATTGCTGGGTGTGATACACTAAAGACAGAGGGCCTGCACACTGAAAGGTGTAATCACGTGGCAAGACTGTTGCACTGGGGATTGTGCAAACATTATAATAGTGAAGTAGCGGAAAACATTGGAAACATGAGCCACAAAGCATTATAGAAAATGATGAAGTTTATATCATATAGGATCACCCATTATCAACAGTTCAAAAAACAGATGCAAGAAAACCAGATATAGTAGTCCACGAAAAGAAGACAAAAGTAGCATCGATCATTGAAATTGCTACACCCAGTGGTTGCAGTGTCTTACATACAGAGAGACATAAAGTGATAAAATATCATTTTTGGCAACAGAAACAAGAGCAATGTGGAAGAAGGATACCCAGACAGTTCCAATAGTAGTAGAAGCAATGGGTCTCATAAAAAAGAATTTACAGTCATGTTTAGATATGCTACAGATACATGTAACTCCATATACATTGCAGAAGACATCAGTTCTGGGTACATTGCAGGAGCTGCGAAGAGCACTTCTGGCTAACATCAAAGATTGAAACAATACTAATTTCATGAACTTTAATCATACTTTGAAAGGCCTTAGTTTTACACAAAAAATCATCAAGGTGTTTGCCTTACAAACACAAGGTGCAGGGTTTGAGTCTCACAAGGGATAATTGGCTAGGCTTAAAATGGCTTGCAAGGACAGTTAGCTTAGTACTAATCTATGAACCTATGAACCTATGTAATGAAAATCTATTTTTTTTTTCACTTTCTGGGTAGAGCTTTCCCTTAAGTATGCTATGGAAATTGAAGTGGGCTTGTAAGTGTGTTTCATTTTCTTGTACTTTACCAGCACATTACTGAAAAAGTGCACTTGGGTTCAGTTTACTTGTTTTGCTCAGTTTTTGTCCTAGTCTGACTTCAGAAGGGTACAGAGAAAGTGCGTGCCTTTTAAGGACAGGGGTTGAGGGGACATGCTGTATATAAATATGACAGCAGCAACTTAAAATATATGAGTTCCCATTTGTGCCTTAGTCTAATCACAATATAACAGCAGAGGGGGATACACAAAACGTGACTACTTATTTAGGGTGGTATGTGGCAGGTGGTAGGTGCTGCTCTATTCCCAGACATAATATATATATATATATATATATATATATATATATATATATCATTTGATTTCTCATTTTAACTGACTGGTGTTTGGTCAGCCTGAGCATTAAAACTTGGATGCAAATCATTTCTTCCTTGAAATATAAAAGTAAGATTGAATTTCTTTTCCATACATATGATTTTGTTCACATAATACTGGATCAAACGTTTGGGAGAAGCTCTAAAATGCACCACAGAACATCTATAACTCATAGCTTCTGGTCTTCTAGTGGCCCCCAGAACCCCCAGCTTAGTTTAATTATTACACTGTTGTCTTGCTCAATTAGTGTGTGTTGGAGGATGCAGGAAAAAGCAAAATAAGACTGAATTTCATTCATCAGTCATAATTTCTTTTCAGGCCATTGTCAGATGAAATAACTATTAAAAAAATATAAAAAGCTATAATTATTCCCACTGCTACTATTACACTCTGGTCTTGGTCAGTCAGTGTGTGTTTTAAGGAGGCAGGGGAATACAAAATTGAAGAGTAATTCTAAATGTCTTTCTTTGATAATGGTTTTTGTTCAATCATTGGATGAAAAGGCTGTTTAGAAAACTCTAAAATGCACTTCAGAACATCTAGAACCTCAGTGGCTTCTGGATGACTTGTTTCTCCCAGACCCCTGGCTTAATGCAGTTGTTTTCTCCATAGTTATCAGAGCGCAGTTTTGCTTACATGCTGAATAAATCCAAACCACCCCAGAAGTTGAAAATGTTGAAACACAGGTGCCCAGTAGGAAGGTAGCTGTAATAAAGAAGCTGCTGTTATTTCTAAATTGGCATGTATTGTTAGTAGATGAGGATACTACCAACATAGTGGGTGGACAACCACATTTTGCATTTAGAAATAAGAAAAATCTGAAACAGCAGCTTTGCTTCCAAGGACACCTGCTCTGATAGATAGCACAGTGAATGGTAACCATAGATGTGGAAAATGTACACAGTGCATTTATATAGATTAATCAAGGATTTTTAAGCACCTGGAATTCAGCTGATTGCAATACTAAGAATGTAGTGTATGTAGCTCACTGCACAATGTTTCCCTTTCTATGTTGGCAAAACTTACTGTCACCTTAGGGAACGGATAAGGGATCACCTTTACTGCACTAGAAAAAGGCAACTGCATAGTGCTTTGGCTAACCATACATTGGATAAGGGGGATGACCATATATTTTTGTTTCAGGTTTTACACATCCAGAATGTCAGCAACAGGATGGGGGACACAATCAATACTACTGAAAATATGGAAGTAAAATTGATTTTGTGTTTAGGAGCAAATAGAGGTTTGGGTTTGAATGATAGTGTTCCATTGAAGCCAGTGTTAAAATCTAGAAGGTTAAAATAAAATAAAAAATAATAATACTATTTTAACAAGAGAAGACTACATAAACACATGCAGGGCTTTGGGACAATATGACTATTTCTTGAGCTGTTTTTTAGCATAGATATCGCTAAAGACAAGCATTTGTTGATGCATGTATTAAAGCATATGTATTTACTAGGTGGACAACGTGCATTTATTAGGCAGAATATATGTATTCATTAAGTTGTTGAGTGTGTACTGCTTTTACTTTTATATATATTTTTTATATATATCTTTATGCTTATATCTATGCACATAAGTACTTACTAAATGGGGAACATGAGTATATGCATTTATTTATTGACTTTTTATGTATTTTTATGTATTTTATTTATATTTATCCACATGTCCTTGTCTTTACATTTTGAGCATGTGGTTTTTAAACAGAGTTTTTCTGACCAGCAATTAACTAAGGGCAAAATGTAACCATAGTAATTAATTGATTGCTGTGTGCTGAATTAACTGTAAGTGGTAGGATTGGTTGTTCTAGTAATGAATTAAAGTATTTAAGTGCTGTTGCTGTTTGAATGAACTGTCTGATGAAGCAATGGTTACCACTGCGAAAGCGCTCACCATTTTGTATTAAAAAAGAAGATTTTACTCTGTCGTGGTTCAGCTTTATTCCAGCTACCTTCCTACTGGGCACCTGTGCTTCAACATGCTGAATAAATGAATAACTGCAGGGAAAAAAAAATTGAAGAGTGAGACAAATGGTGAGAAATTGAAAGAAAAACGTAATCTGGACAGAGTAAGTAGGCTAGGATTGGGTGGGCAATGGGGTGGTGGTAGGGGCACCACAGAGCCTTTTCACCTATGGCACTACTTTACCTAAGGCCAGGTGTGACAGGAAGCCATGTTTTAGGCACCTCAAATGTAGTTAAAGTAAATGTAAGGGGAATCAATTTTTACATGAAAATGCATCTGTTGACAGCTACTTGAGGAACAATGTTGAGAACGTTTTGGACCATCTACAAGGTTCAAATTGACTGCATATGAAATGGAGACTAGTTTATTCTTGTAATGACAAAAGTACTTTAGCCATTTTTAACATTTATCAGGAACATTATGCTACTGTGGAGAGACAGTGGTTTAAAAGATTTTTTCTAAGAAAAAATATATTTCGGATGAGTACATTTTAATGAGGAGATAAGTTGGTGGCGTCACCCTGTAATTCGACTACAGCAGTGGCCTTATCTGAGTTTTGAGTTCAAATTATATTTTCTGGGATACTATGTCTTGTGCTTCAGAGTATAATATTCCATTGCATTTTAGTACATTATAGTCCTGAGTATTACCTGCCCATATCTTTGGGCACTGATTGAATAGTTTATTTTCATATATTTTAGCTGTATGATTAAGTTCAATGTAGAGCATATAAATGGATTGCCCCTGATAAGACATGGACTTTTGGAGGTAGATTAAGCAGCATTTTAATTCATAGACTTTTATTTTTATTACATAGGTAGGTTCATAGGTTCATAAGTAGGTACTAGGCTATCTGCCCGAAGGCATTTATAAGCCTAGCCAGAATGTGTTTAGATTAGTTCCCTGTGCCTCTGTCCAGCAGAGCCACTGAAGTGATCATAGTTTGCTTATGCTTTGAATCCATTTCATGTTTTTTTAATTAAATATCCCATTATACTTTGTCTGATGGAGCCGCGGTTTACAATGCAGTTATCCCAGATGTTATATAATGCAGTGAGACTGTGAACATATTGAGGGCATTAAGGATGGGTCTCCATTAGCATTGCTAAAGACATCATTTATTTTGGGTTAGTCCCTCCAGAAGAAATCCTTAAATGTGGGGGTATTTGTTGTGCACTGAACTGGCCTCTGTTTTGTTGAAAATATTACTGTAATGTGTCACAATTTGGCCAAACCAATTAACTAAATGATTTTCCCCTACTTTGATCTTTGTCAGTTGTTTTAATTAATTATTACTATCGAAATGAAGGAAGCAATATATGTATTTTGAAATGCCAAACTGAAAAAAACGTAGGATCCAAACCAAAGACCACACTGAGGCACAATAAACTTAGCGCTTTCATCCACTTTAATGACGTGAACTGTGGTGTGTTTTTTCAGTTTCTTCGTTTCAATATATGTATTTATTACTGAAAATAAAAATGTCTCACAAACTTATATTTTAAAGTCATAGCTTTTTTTAATGTACATGCACTGCATCTTATGTAATTGTATTACCTCTAATCTATGACTTCTTTACCTGAACAAGATACTGTACACGTACATTAAAAAAGCTAACTGGCTACCCATAAAACACTGAGTTGACTTATTAACCTATTTATTTATTTATATATATATTTGTTTACCGGGGTACTGCAATGATCAATATTGACTAATTTCAGGCTCATCCTAAGTGGCTGACTGAGAGGAACTGGGTTGTTTGAGATTTTGCCTGAAGGGCATGAATGATGATTTAGTGATCAAGTTATACTGAAGGTTTTTTGTAAGAATATCTGAAGCAGTGTGCTGTGAAAGATGATATCTTGGACATAAGGATGAGATTTAAGGCATGGAAAGAAGAGGAAATGCCACTAATGAAGAGAGAAAACAGGGCAGGACTCTGCACACAATCCTGGGGTATGGAATGTACCAGCAATAGAAGAGATTGATGGGCTGGTTTTGAAGAAGATGCTGAGACTGAAATAGTCTGAAAACCAAATAAAGCATAGAAAAGTTGAACCCAAGGGTCTGAAGTGTTCCTATAATGATGTTTCAAAAGCCACGCTTTAGGTTTATGAAGGTGGCACCAGCATGATGGCTCCTCTCCACAAACATGCAGATTTTATCTATGAGGGAATAAATAGCAGTGGGGAAGATGTAGCCAGGTCTGAACCAATGTTGACTATCTATTAAGATGTTGTAATGATGTCAAGAATTTGTAAACAAAGATTTTTGTCTAACATCTTGCTTAAACAGTAGAGAATGGATGTGAGCCTTTAATACTGGGTGAAGCAGTGGATGGGGATTTTTGGGATGGCGACAGATAAGACAGATTTGACTATGAAGAAATAATTCCTATTGTAATTGAAAGAGAACAGAATCTTCAAACACGCAAGTATGGCTTCTATCTGATAGGCATCATGGTTTCAAAAATGCATAAACATTACTAACAGTAACTGATGCCATCTATTGTAACATCTGTGATGGAGATATTACAGCAGGAGTTTTTGTCAACATGATTAGGATATTTAAAACCATAAAGCACAACTTACATCTCAACAAACTGATGAAATGAAACTTCTTCCACAATGCCATCAATTGGTTGCAAATAAAACATTTCAAGGCCATGCCAAAAATCAAAACTCATCTTATTGAACATTAAATACTGGGGCCTCACAAGACTCATTTCTGGACCATTTGCTATTTTCTCTGTTAACGATCTCAATGGATATCTCCCATCACTAAATGTAATATTGTATACTGATGACATACAGCTAAGCATAGTCCAACTAGTTCTAGAACTATAAAACTGTACGTGAAATTCCCTGCAGCTGCATCCTAAATACTTTAAGTTGTTCCTACAAATGCTTTGAATTGTTAAATGCATTTATATGTCTATGGAATCTATTACTTAAACATTTCATCTCAATTGTATTCTGCAGGTATGTATAATAAGACAAAAATATATTATTTATTTATTGTAAAAACTTTTAGGGCAATCAACGTACCTGATCAAATCACCTTTTAAACAGGAACAAATGTAAGGCCTTTTGATAAAAGTCTAAAAAGTGTCTCATCAATATTCAAATGACTATAAGTGTAAAGCCAAACTTTGAATATATGATATGATTTGATTAAGAAGCAATTCATTATTCATTGCAGCATTCGTATGTTTATCTATTTATATATATATATATATATATATATATATATATATATATATATATATATATATATGGATTAATAGCATTTAATATATATTTATAGTAAATTATTGTAATATCACTGTTTTATATCTACATTTAAGCACTATTAGGATGGTTTCATTTAGTTATTAATTAAAATAAATATTTATAATTGATGAATTTAGTTTATGATGAAGTCCAGTGACATAGTGGATGAAAGTGCTTAAACTTTCATTTTTTTAAATTTTAGTTTAATAAATTCCTTCATGCTCGTGGACTGCAAGTTATATTTTTTAGTGTGTACACTACTGGTTTTAGTCTTTGATAGGCTTCCAGACTTTTTTTTGACTGGAAGACATAGATATTTGTTTTTTTCTTAGATAAGAAGACAGCTTCCTTTACTGCCAATTTACATTTGCATCTTTGGTTTTGATATCATGTACGGTTGTTCTACAGAAGAAAAAAAATTCAATTTTTACCATGTATTCTAGCTTTGCTTTTAGGCAGGTTTTACCTTTAAGCCTCAGTTTAATAGTGTCAAAAATACATGTTTGAATGTGACGGAATCCTTTAATATTTTAAATAAATTAATATGTAGTACTTTCATTCCGCAATCAAAATGGAACTTTTTCAGAACTTCAGATACATCATTTCCTGTTGTTTAAATAGAAAATACTTTAATAACAAACAGCTGCATTTAATTAATGAACATCTTAATAACAAATGTTAAAACCACTTTGTAATACTGCGGTCATAAAAATCCAATAAATTTAAATAAATGTCCCTCTCAACAAAATGACTACTATGTAAAAAAATACTCTGTAGAACATTAGTATGAAAAAAGCAATTATATAAGAAGTTACTATATGAAAAACTACTATATGAAGAGAGGGCCAAGTTATAAATACAACAACCTTATTTTGTAAAAAAAAAAAAAAAAAACACAGTCCCATATTGGGAAGACCAGTCTAAGTGCTGAGTTTAACTGAGTTTCTTTTGAATCAGGAACTGGTCTGTTTGTAATAAATCATTTTTTTTATTTGTTTTTTGTAGGAAATTATAACCTGAATAAATTCATCACCTAATGCATTGGGGGCATGAAGCTTTGATAGATGCCTATGCCTAATACAAGCTCTCTAAGCTAACCTTATTATCAACTTACAACCCAGTCTTATTTTTTTTATTCTATTAAAATACAAGGCAGAAGAAAATGAAACATGAAAGTATGTGTAAAATATGCTGTAAATAAGAGTTCTTTTTGAATATAAATAAAGGACCCCTACTCTTTTCATAGGAGGAAGTATTGCTATGAGCTGGAGGGTGATTGCACTATGCAGCTGGAGGAGGATGGAATGGCTGCTGTTCCTGCTGCCGAAAATGCTGTAGAAATTACTACAGTCATTTGTAATGGTTTGCAAGATGAATTGCTTGTAAATAATATCATTGTTGAAAAATTGGAGAGTGAAAATGTGGCTTCATAGAGTCAAATAATGGATAAAATGAATCCTGAAGAAACAGTCCCTATGGTAAAGGAAGTAATATCGGGATAAAAGGAAGGAAGTTACTCTTGTTCCTGTTTGCCAGTCACTCCATGGATCAGACAGCGTACTGCAAGCACCAACAACAAATGTTCCTAGTGGTTCATATGCTACTACTGTGAAGCAGTCACAGACTGAACTTGCTATAGGAAAACAAAACAAATCCATTGCCTGCGGTATGTATGTAAACCATTAAAAACATTATTGATCAGTATACTGCTTGGAACTTTATTATTGCTTCTTTGGGATCAGGGAAGTTGGGAGGCATACTCACCATATGCATTTCAGTACAGTGTTAATGTGGAGGGGATAGCACAAGGCAGGCACTAGGATCCAGGGGAAAAAGCTAAAGAAGCGTCTTCTCCTATAAAGAAAGCTGTGAGTGAGGATGGAAACTTATTCACACTCTCACATGCAATTTAAAATTGCTGTTCCATTGAGAGAGAAGGTAAGTAAATAAACTGTGTGTGTGTGGGTGTATGTGTATATGTATGTATGTACATATATAATTTACACTAGTGGTTGTGCACATTTCGGTATGAGAAAGAAAATGTGTGTGTGTATGTATGTATGTATGTATGTATGTATATATGTATGTGTATATAATTTGAACTAGCAGTTCTGAAGGGGGGTGTGTACTGCTATGTGAGAGAATAGGTGTGTGTATGGAATGTAAACTAGCCGTTTGTTGATGTATGAAGTAGAGGGTGAGTGTGTTGCTATGCGTGAGAAGGTAGGAAAAGGTATGTGTGTGTTTAACATAACTCTCAACTGTCCACATTTAACCTCATAGTTTTGGTCTGTTTCTCATAACATTTCTGGTTTTCTGACATATCACGAAGGGATTAAGTCACTAAATAATGACATATATATTCATATCCTTCAGAAATACATTCTACCACAAATCCTTTTATTCTAGCAACTTTCTACGTTAAAAAGAAAAATATTTAAAATCTAACCCTATTATACCTCTCAACTTGTAGAAAAACTTACCAGCTTAAATGTAAACCCATATGTCACAAGATGGGTTGCAAACTGGCTTAAGGACAGAACCCACAGGGTTAGAGTTGCTGGCGCTGTGTCAGACTCCAAGCCGGTCACAAGTGGTGTCCCACAGGGCTCGGTCCTTGGCCCCCTATTGTTTGGCATCTACTTCTCAGAAGTACAGGCCAGCATGGGAGGACTTTGGCTGACAAAGTTTGCAGACGACTGCAAACTGGGCGCCATAGTGGAAAGTGCATCGGACACGGATATCCTTCAGAAGGGACTCACGGAAACAGATAGCTGGTGCCAGAGCCATGGCCTGAAGTTAAACGCCAAAAATGTATAGTCATACCCTTCGGGAAAAACAAGGTAACCCCAAGCTACCATATAGGTGGCAATCCACTAAGCACAGAAGAGGTTATCAGGGACCTGGGGACCCAGGTTGACAGTGGCCTTTCTTTTGACACTCACATTGCTAAAGTGGTTAGAAAGACCTTCTACATTGCCCACCTGATCATGAAGGGATTCACATCCAGATCTAGTGAGGTCATTGTTCCCCTGTACTCTTCACTTATCAGACCAATGATCGAGTACAATGCCCCATTCGGGATGTATCTCACCCGACATCTGCAGCAATTGGAGAGACCCCAAAAGTTCCTCACCAAAAGGATAAAGGGACTCCAAAATCTGTCATATGCTGCCAGATTGAAGAAACTCCAGCTCTATTCAGTCGCATACCGTCTGCTCAGAAGTGACATGTGCCTGACATACAAGGCCATGTCCAACCCGGAATTAATGGACATGCTCCACCTCAAAAAATCCAAATCCACCAAAACCACTAGAGCAAGCGACTTAAACCTTAGCACAGATATAAATAGGACATGCTGGAGGGATAGATTTATCACTCAGAGACTCCCTATGCTGTGGAATAAAATCCCGGTCCATGTGAGGCAGAGCACCTCGCTGACTCTGTTCAAGAGAAATCTAGAACTGTGGATGGGAGATCGTAGGTTTACTCCGGGAATCATCTCTGTGTCACTGCTGGACAGAGGCACAACAAACTAATGGGCACAGTATTTTTTCATATAAGGGGTGGCGTAAGCCACAAAAATTTGGGCTAGGTTTATAAATGCCTTAGGGCAGATAGCCTAGTATAAACCTATGAACCTATGAACCTATGAACTGTCCAGATTTTCACAGAATGTCCTGATTTTGCCTCATATTTTTGTTCCATTTCTCCAAAAATTGGTGTTTTTCCAAATTACTGGCTAACCATTGAGGACTGAGAAAATAATGCTAGACATTTGAGTTTCAACTCCATATCCTTCAGAAAATTAATGCTAATGCAAAATCTGCAATTATATCAACTTTCTAAGTCTTGTAAGGGCAATATTTAAAAATGTTCTGTATTTTTGGGCCTTTGTCCCCCCATTACTACTGGCTTTGTCCAGACTTCTTGCTTAAAGTGGTTGAGAGGCATGATCCAAATTTTGGGCCATTGTATCTCCATTGTTTCAGGCTTTGTCCAAATGTCTTGCACTAAGAGCTTGAGACATATGTGTACCTCTCAACTGTCAGATTTTTGCAGAATGTCCTAATTTTTGCCTCATATTTTTGGCCTGTTCCTCAATATTTGTGATTTTCAGGCAAATCACTGGGGATTGAAATAACTAAATGTCATACATTTGAGTTTTAGACTTCATTTCCTTTGCAAAATGCTATTCTAACAACTTTCTAAGTCTGTAAGAGCAATATTTAAAATTTGTCCCTATTTTGGGGCCTTTTTAACCCCTTTATTTTAAGCTTTGTCCAGATTTCGTATGCTAAGAGGTGAGAGGTATGGAGGTATGGTGTACAATGCTCTAGTTAAGGGGGAAGCCAGGTTAGTTAATTAACTTGATCAGGTTTGACCCTGTAACTTGGTTACAGGAGACAAGAGCCTGAATCCTCTATACTAACTGCAAGATTGCTGAGGGAATTATGAGTTTGAGTTTCGGTGCATTTTGAGGGACTTAGTTTCATTTCATTTTCATGGAATTGTGAGTTTCAGTGGAAGATAAGTTTACTTTTGCTCATGCAAAGTCTGTTTTCAATGCACAACTAACTGTTTTGTTTATCAAATGGCAGTCACTGTTTGTGCTGTGGAATTTGAAAGCAGTGTTAGCATAATTGCCTTTGGTGCAGAAGGCTGTGGATTCTACTTCTACACCATGCAGATGGAGAGCTGATATTGCAGTGCCATTTTGATTGCTGATTATTTTGCATTTTAAGGGGGATAGGAGTTCTGCACTCCTGAGTGTGTCCTCCTTTGTATGAGATGGCTAGTAACTATGAACTTGTCACTTTGTCAGTCATTCCCTATTGCAATATTACCACCTTACAATTTTTTTTTAATGTGACATAGGCAGTTAATTCTTCAAGGGCAACAGGCACTGAATTTGTAGCTGAAACACTTCTTTATTAGTTACAGATCTCTTTAATGCAAAATTATTCAGATAATTTCTACTTTTATAGAGATTGTGCTTATTGAGTAATATTGTTGGATTGTAATGACAGAAGTTTGTGTGTCCTTTAATGGTTGAAATTTTTATGAAATGGGTAGTTTTGTCATTACTGGTTCATATATTTTGTTTCATTGCTTACTAGAAGAATGTTCATAACTACAACTTTAAAACACCATTCTAACAAATGGTGCTATATTATACAAGGAATATAATTTAATAAATCAGGAAGTTGAATCAAAGAACATGCTTGCATGGCCCTATAAATGTGTGCAAGGAGCCCCTGGTTTGAATACAGCTCAAAGGTAAACTTAATCCTCCATTGGCCAGATGCATTTTCTTTTAATGTAGGTTTTCATGCCAATGAATGTGAGTTCCAAGGGCAGAAAAGTTTATTGCTAATGCTAAGTCTGTTTTCATTGTGAGATTGTATTGTTTGTTTAGCAAATGGCTATCGGTGTTTGTGCTGTTTTATTTCAATATCTGTAATCATTGTAGAAGTAAATAAGAAAACAGGTTCCATGTGTCTTTATTTAAAATATCCATAATTTTTTCCATGGTTTTACATACAAGACTAGTCAGACTTATGGTCTGTAGTTATCCAGGTCAGTATAAGACCAAACCTTGTGCTGAGAATTAACTGTTGCAGTCCTCCATTCACTAAACATGAAGCCAGTTAGGAGGCTAATGTTGAACAGGGAGTGTTTGACAGCTCATATATCATGCTATCCAAGAGGTATCCCAGGATATTATCAGGGCCCACTGAGTAAGTATTATTTGCCTTGGAGAGTGCATTGAAGACTTGTTTGCTAGTGATAGCCAGAAGAGTTATGGTCAAGGGTATCTCCTGAAAGGTATGAGGGGAAGAGGGGGTAAAATTGGGATTAAGTTTATCAGCCAGCAGTTTTGCTATATCCTCTGATTTATTTTAGGTGGTTCCATTTACAATTTGTTCAGCACACTATTGTGTTACCTTTGAAGTTGTGGACAAAGCTGATGAAGGCCTTGTGGTTATCCTTTGTCTTTGAGGATATTTCTGGCTCAAATATGGCTTTGGTGGGCTTGATATGATTTCTGAGTTGCTCATTTAGTTTGAGGGGTTTCTCACCTTGCTGGGTATTGCACTTCCTAGTTTTGACCTTGGTTTCCCCCTTTTGTTGTACAGCTTGTTGATATCAGTATTTCACCAGGGTGGCTTGTTATTTAAGTTAGTTCTCTGCTTATTCCTTGTGGGTACAGCTACCTCAGTGCAGCTGTTTACATGATGGTATAGGGTTTCTGTAAACAATTCCGTACTGGTACCAGAGTTCACATGGTTTGGTGAATGGAAATGTTACCATAGTATAAGTTAATAGTAGGAGGTTTACTTTGGAATAATTCATAAATGTTTGAGAGTTAGATGGCATCCAACAAGTGTTTGGACAGGTACATACCAAAAGGAGCATTATACTCAGTGATTGGCCTAACGAGTGCCAAGTAGAGGGGAACAATTATGTGCCTGGATCTGAATGATATACCTTTAGGTATAAACTGTACAATGAAAAATGATTTCCTTACAGTAGTGATTATGTGGTGATCGTGATCAAGGGACAGTTCATCGCTGACATAGGTTCCCAGATGAGACTGGTTATGCTTATGTGTATATAATTGCCTGGGCTCATTGAAGTCCCACCTTCATGCTAGGGAATGTCTGTTGCAGTCTTTCATCCATCCATCATGAAACCTGTTTTGAGACTGGTTTTGAATAGCCTTTGTAGGGGGTTCGACATATCAGCTTCAGACTAACTGGTAGGCAACCTAGTATGTTATCCAGTCCCAACAGACATTATGTTGAAATTTGTTATAGATGCAGGTATTCAATGTGAAAATACCGGAAGATTGGGGAGGGGATGAAGTTCTATTAGTTGGCCAGTGGATTGGCTATATCCTCTGGTGCAAGTATGTGATATCATCTGTTATTAGCTCACTGTAGTGCCAGTCATTGTTTGAGATTTCTAACACAGTCAAAAAATACTTTGTGGTTATCTTTCACCTGGGTTTATATTTTACCTCATATTAGGCTTTAGGTACACATCTTCATTTATTGCCAGTGGAAGTATGACTGAGCCCAGCTAAAATCTATTTGTTGAAGGTTTACTATTCCTGTGAATGTAGGCCATAGGAGTGAACAGCCATTGACAGGTGACCTATATGGATAGAAGGGATGTAGTTGTGGCTCACAGTTTGGGTGTTACCTAGGGCGAATATTATATGTTGTACATACAGACCACAACACTGTGGAGCATGTGCTGCCTAGAGCCTGCCAGTCCTTTAGTAAGTAGCACTACTGGAACTCTATTGAGCTACTATAGGGGTTAGGAGCTGCAAGGGGAAGAAAGTAATCTTGGCGGGGGGGGGGGGCAAACTGATTGATCTACCTTAGTGTAAATGGAAAGGTATTTTGTTTTTTGACTTAATGAAGATGTATTTTTGTAATGAAATGTTCATGCTGCTTCATCATGTAAGTAACTGCTACCCTGGCATATACTTGCCAGTGATCTGTTCAGAGATCAGCAATATTAAGGTGATGTGGCATATACTTAACAGTGATCTGTTCAGAGATTAGCAATATGAAAGGAGCGTGGCTTGGTCAGCAGTGTTAATATGGGTGTGGCTTGTAGAGGGGGCAGCAGTCTGGGAGCTGTGAGTACAAATTTGAAAATCCTGGCTACACCCCGTTTGGAATTTACAATTAAAGACATTTATGTATTTACACATGTGAGGAAGGACACCTTTTGTAATATCACCTTTGAGACTGTTCAGACTGCAGATTAATTTTTTACAGCAAGTTTATTTGCAAAGTTTGTGTAAGCCATGTGTGCAGTATACTTTTTTAGCCATGAATATGAACTTTAAAAGAAAACTTATTTGACTGTTTAGCACTGTGGACATTAATAATACATTTATTAGGCATTATTTCTGATTTCACTGTGAATGTGTTTTTGATATTAAGAGAATGTATGATAATAGGGATTTCTGGAATGAGTTGTGGTAAGTGTGTGTTTTGCTATCTAAGCAACATGGTAAGGTGAAGCATACTGCCAGTATCATTTCTATTAGTAATCATAGAGCATATGTGCACTATAAAGGCGAGCCTAAAACTTT
>NC_056739.1:656457283-656572283 GCF_019279795.1 Protopterus annectens
TCATATTTTGGCTTTTGGTCTGTGATTATAAAAAATGCCACACCTATAGTTTAAAATGAAAAAGATGATATACTTTTCAACTTTCCAAAATTTCACAGACTTTCCAGATTTTTATATGTTTTACTCCTTGAAGGCAGTTGTTTGCTGAAGTGCTAGAATTTTTTCAATAAATTTCAAGATTTTGGTCCACTGGTTTGTTGTTGCTACATTTTAGTTTCTTCGTTTGCGTTTTTTTTTCTGTTCATAATGTTGGTATACTCCTCATAAAGTTTGCCATTTAGTGGCAAATCATTGAGGACTGAAGGCAATAAATAACGACAGACCTTTGAATTTTCGGCTTCATATTCTGCAGAAAATGCAGACTAATGCAAAAGCAGTAATTCTCTCAACATTCTAAGTTTCTAAGAGCAATATGTAAAATATGACCCCGATTTTGGATCTTTGTTTCCCCATTATTTTTAGCTATGCCCAGATTTCTTGCCCTGAGAGGTTAAGATGGGGATTCAAGACAGGTTTCCATTACTCCAAAGAAGTCAGGACTGGGGCTGAATCCCAAGCTTCAGATTTACTAATGAGGTCCTGCATACATCTCAACTGTCCAGATTTTTGCATCATATTTTTGATGTATTCCTCATAAAATTTGGGGTTTTCTGGCAAATCACTGAGGACTGAAGTCACTAAATAATTACATATATAGTCTTCCAAAAATGCATGCTAACACAAATCATGCTATTTTAGCAAGTATCTTAAGTTTATAAGAGTAATATTTAAATTCTATTCCTGTTTTGGGTATTTGTTCCACCATTATTTTAAGCTTTGTCCAGATTTCTTGTGCTAAAAGGTTGAAAGGTTTTGTAAATGTAGCTATTGGATTTTAAAGCTCTTGGTTTGATTAATCATTGCCAAGTTAAAAATATGAGAATGGGAAAGGAAAGTTGCAGCAGTTGATATTATAAGAGAGATGCAGACATGGATAGTACTTTTAGATGTTTTGGAACGAGAGTCTGTGTTAACAACCTCAGATTAAAGTTAAATAAAGAAGGGAGACATTTTCTTCATATAGTTTAGAGGAAAAAGTTTGTTTCTTGTGGGAACTTGACTCTGCTGTGGATATGCTTGTTTGTGACCAAGAGGTACAATACACGACTATAGGACAATAGTGATAAAAAGGAAGATTTAATGTATTTGGGAGAGGGAATCTTAGTGTGAGGAAGGTGTGGTGCGCAGCATCTGTGGTTGTGCAACAGTGATTACTGCAGAAATGAGCAGAACAAGTAGCTTGAATAATCAACTTATTCAACCATACAGGAAGGAATGTCTGGGAGAGGACCTGTTTACATAATGACTAATAATCTGGAAAATAACAGTTTTAACTTAAAGTAGTATAGGTTTAAGTAAGCTGTAAAACTTTGGGTACAAAGCTGTTAGATGGGAGATGAGCACTGGTAGAACTAGAAATGGATTTTACCAGACAAAGGAATAGTTGCTTTGTTAGAATATTTAAGATCTCACACAATTAGGACAGGAAAGTTATGCACCAACAAGTCTCACACACTGAAGGCAGTGCAGCTGATAGATGCCATCTGTGATGAAGAATCCTATTTAGCCTGGGTGGGATTCATGTCTTACAACCTTCCATATAAACAGTGTGGAACATTGCCTGTTATAATGTGCAACAAATGGGCAAAATGTGGAACATATGCTAAAGGCTTACTGTCAGCTTCAACTAGGAAGCTCACAGGATGGTTATAAAGTGTTACTGTATACTTACAAAAAGTTATTTTGATGATTGAAAGTGATCCAGTATTATTTACCATGTATATCAGTTAACATACTGAATGTGTGGCAGACCTATTAATGTGGAACTGCAAGGAACAAAGAAATGTTAAGATTTAAAAAGCTGAAAGTTCCACATGATGAGATACACTTAAGAGGTATGGTGGGGTGCAGACATACAGGATGTCCAGTACCAAACACTAATGATGCTGGTACTGTGGTCTGCCTCTCCACCATCATCTCACATATGTGATTTGTGTGTGTGAGCCTCCAAAAATAGTACTTCTGACAGATATTGTGCAATCTGACTGTACCATGTGCATGTTGTCATCATTGTCAGCCATAGGTGACCTACTAATATAAGTCATATGCTATCCTGCTGTGCTGAGCCATGTACCAGATGAACCTATTGAACTTGTGAAATCATAAACATAACATATCAGTTCCCTATTAGAAGACTGAACGCATTCTTTCAAATTATACTACTGGAACCTTCACCACAGTTGGACTAATGTCCCATTAGGGCCACCAACAGAACTGATATCCTATCACTTCCTGTCATATGTAGCTCCATAAGGTCTTGTCTGTTTTACATTTATCCATGACAAACATGGCATATATGCATAGCACCTCTCATTGAGAGGATATGATAAAATGTGCACATGGGCTTCACATGCTTGTCAGCGTGTGTATGAATGACTGCCCTTGACTGACTGATATGTATCTGCACTGTCATAATTCCTCCAGTGGCTGGGTATGTTACTGTCTGCTGTTCTGCAGTGTTCACTACCACCCTGTCCTGAACTGACAGCAGCAATGTTTTCAGTGCTCACCTTCCTGAATCATTGTGCTGACAGCGAGTACTGTTGTGCATATCCTGTGCCCCTCTCTCTGTCTCTGTTTCTGTCTCTTGCTACCTTCTATATGCATAGCCATGCCCTGATCTGTGCAAGGACTCCACTGTGTTCATGTATCATGTCTTGTGCTCTGTGCACATATGCCAAGTGAGACTACCTCCCAGGTGGCATTTACCTGTCAAAAGAATATACTGTATCTCTGTCATGGAGAGAACCCTCAAGATAGCACTCTCTCTCTCTCTCTTTATATATATATATATATATATATATATATATATATATATATATATATATATATATATATAGATATAGATAGATAGATAGATATAGATATATATCTGTCTTACAGTTGTGCTAAGTTACTTCAGTAATATCTACTGCTTTTTCTTTTTTCTTTTTTCTTTTTCTCTGTTGCTGCCATCCTCCCTGGGTGCTCAGTATAGTGCAGAGTTACATTTCCAGCCATCTTGTCTTCCTTCACTATGTCTATATCAAAGTTCAGTGTCTTCTCCAGTGAATTTATATTCCTGACTTGCACACCTTCATGTGGCTTCCCACAATGGTTTGATTTCTCTTTTTACCATGCTAAAGCAGGTCTTGTATTACAGCAGTAATGGTAATGAGGGAGTAAAGAACAGTTATTTCAGAATTGCTAACATTATTCATTGCTCTAGCTCACCTAAGCAGCTGTAGCATGCTTAAACCTACCAATCTCTGTGTGAATGGGATGTGTGCACAATATGCTCATCCCAGCCTGACCCTTGGTTAATGGGATGTGTGCAGAATATACTCGTCCCAGCCTGACCTTTGGTTAGTGGGATGTGTGCTCACTATGCTTGTCCATTCCTTTGTACACACTATGCTCATCTCTGCCTATCCCTGGGTTAATAGGATGTGTACACATTATGTGCATCCCTGGGTTAATGGGATGTATGCACACACTAATCGCCCATGCCTCTGTGCACAATATGCTCATTTCTGCCTGTCCCTGGGATAATGGGATGTGTGCCCACTATGCTCATCTATGCCTGTGTGCACAATATGCTCATCCCCACCTGACCCTTGGTTAATGAGTTGTGTGCTCACTATGCTTGTCCATGCCTTTGTGCACACTATGCTCATCTCTGCCTGCCTCTGGGTTAGTGGGATTTATTTTATTTGGTTTATTTTTTTGACATTTGTTAACCAGTTAGTCCAACTGGACAAGTTGTCCTTTCTAAGCGTAAGCCCGAGCAGAAAAGCAAGTGATAAAAATAGCAGTTTGATGGCTAAACATGATATTAATACAATTATAATATGTAAAAAGGTAGAAATAAATTTCAAAACATGCTACTGAAAGCTAGAAAAGGTTATTAAATATTGTACATACATCTTAGAGCACAATGCTATCTTCATTAGTAAGCAGCGTATATAACATTTTAACAAGTTTAAAAGACAAACAGGACAGAATTATAAGTTTAGATATAAAAATATAAGAGAATAAACCAAGGTAAAAACAATTTCCAAAGGACTGCATCTCTGGATGTTGTAAGAACCATTGTCTATTTGTAGTTTTTTTGTAGGACAGAGACAGAAAGTGGAGGCAGAAATGGTTGTTGCAGTAGTTGTTAGAGGAGGGGGTGGAAATTAAGTTGGATTATAGCATAAACAAGACCATGATAGACGGAGAGTGTCCTTTAGAGTTGTTTTGAAAGTGTGTGGGTTAGAGATGTGTCTATCACTTAGAGGAAGTTTATTCCAAGCATTAGTCACTGAGTAGCAGTAGAGGAGTTTTTCAGTATTATTCTTGGGTGCATACACTTGTAGAAGATGCTGTTGGGAGCTATGATGAGTGCAGCTGGGAGCATATGGCTGAATGAGGGAAGAGAGAGAGAGAGGCAGGAGGAGGTTTCATGTAAGATGGAATGGGTTAGGAGAAGCTGTGCTATTAGGATTTGATGATGAGATTTCAGCCACTGTAGGTTTTTCAAGGATAGGTAGGAGCATAAGGTCAGCAATAAAGTCTGTCTAAGGAGAGCAGAAAAACTATACTGGTTGCATGTTACATACATTAAATCTGTGATGGCATGGTGCAATTGCAATTGTATCTTCAACATAAATGTGTACCAATGAGTTATGTGTTTTATTTTGCTATTCTTTATTGTTCTTCTGCAAATACAGCTGTGGTGCAGGTTGATATGTTTTGGCAAAACCTAGGTCTGTGCCACCTAATGCAAACAGTGCTGGGCCATCAGTGGTTACTAGGCTTGCACCTCAAAAGGGGGAAGGACACTCTGCTGAAGGTGACCAGGAGAGCTTGCTACTGGTCTCCATATGCATCTGTCAGGAAATTGGCCTTTAAGGGTCCCCATGAACACTCAGTGTCAAATGCAGAAGCTTGTTGCTGGCATTTGCATACCTTCTTCCCATCTTAAGAATACCATTGTATGTTTTTCATTCCCCTCCCAACTTTCTCCCCAGTTTATATGATGAAATATTTTGGCAATTTGCTGTGCCATATTTGGCCTATTGACTTTATCATAGTTGTTGCTATGAGGCATACTGTTGCACAGGTGAGCATGCATAACTTCCTGAATGCTTGCCTACCTTTTTATAATGTTGATCACATGACCTATTCTAGTGTGGCTCTTCTGTTGTAGTTCCCTAACCTGACTGCTGTCTTATATGGCTGCACTAATTTACTAGGCAATGCTTTACTGCCATTACCAATAGTATCTAGAAAATCAATATTCTCCATTGAATGTTGCATAGTGAATCTAAGAAAAGAAGTGGTATTGTGTAGATAGTCAAAACTCCATAATGAGGCACACGCACAAACACGAAATGTAATCAAGTGTGTGTTTGGGATGCTCAAGTCATGGTTCCGGTGCCTGGAAACATCTGGTGGAGCCTTGCAGTACTCAGCAACTACATGTACCCAAAATTGTCATGGTATGTGCCATGCTACACAATATGATCCTGCGAAAACAGCTGCAGCAGGAACAGCATGGGGCAGGGCCAAACAGCCCCCCACCATTGCCAAGGCCATCACAGGCAGAGTGTGACTCGGAGGAGGAACAACCTGAGCCTGCCCCAGTAGGCAGAAGGAGGTTTGCCCAGTATGCCTTGGCCTTGGCAAAGAGGCAACGCATAGCACATACACTGGCTCAGTAGGAACCCTGGAAATGATACCTCTCTCTGACTCGCACATAAAGTAAAAGGGATGCCTAACTTGATACTACCTGTTTTCAAACATGTATAGGGAGTGTATTATGTGCATCTGACATAGGCAGCCCTGCAGCACCACCTGAGGCATGATTGCCATGTTTTAAGCAATATAAAGCAGTGCTAAGCAGCTTTTACCACTGTTTAGCATATTTAAGCACAGTTGTGCAGAGCTGCACACCGCACAAACTAGAACAACACTGAGCAATGTTGGGCAACGTTGAGCAATGTTGGGCAAAGTAAGGCAAAGTCGAGCAAAGTCGGGTAAACACGCTCATACCTGCTTTACTGTTCCTTAACCAGTCAGGTCAGCCCAGCAGGAAAATAAAAAGCAGTGACAGGGCTCGAACCCAGGATACTATGCACTATAGTCACAGTACTGAACCACTAAGCCATGACAGCATTTCACTAGCACAGACACAGCAGGACAATTGTTCCCTAATGCAAACACAAAGAAATGTTGTATCATGCCCCTAAAGAGGCATATGGGTAACCTCCCCCACAGGCCTATGCAGACAGAGAACAGCAGGCCCGGTGGTGTGATGTGGGTTGGGTAGGCTATAAAGTCGCAATCTAATATATGTGACATTGGATGCTAAGATCTGTATTACAGTAGTATGCCTCAAGCCAGTACGATAGGCAACAGTACAGACTGAAATGGTGTACCTTACATAGCAGTGCAGGCCTAGAAAATGTGTATAAGTGTCAGGTGAACCCCTCATCCTATGTACACCCACATTAACAATCAGGTGTGCCCCCGGGTAGAAATATACAAAGAATAGCTGTGCCCCCTGTATGTAGAAATGTTGATAAGTCTATGCAAAGTGTCTCATGGAAGCCCTGCAGGCACAGCATGATCCCTGTTGATTTATGACACAAAGATGTGCCCTGCTGTAAAAATACAACTTGATTTTCCACACACATATAGTATAAATGTCTATACCGTGCGTGCTCACACACTTATAATGTAGTGGATTTCATTCAGCATCACACTGAAAGGTCATACTGGGCATGCTCACACACTTAAATAAACGAAGCAAATGTCAGGCAACAACATACTGAAAGGTCATACTGGGTATGCTCACACACTTAGGCCATGCCTGAGTGCAGCAGTGGGCCACACATATCTGGCAGTTGCATGTTTTACCCCAGGAACCTGTCACTATTTACCAATCCTGCCTTGTGCACACAGCTATATGAAAACAGACACATATAATATATTGGAACCCTGTCATAATCACACTGTGTACCACAAGTACATAAGTTGTTAACAGAAAGTGAAAAAGCAACGAAGATCAATAAACCTGCAATCAGTATCATCAATAAACAATGTGCACTCCAAATATTATCCAATCCATGTTCTGGCAAAAGAATCTGTGAAGGAGTCCATAGAGAACCATGATGCTTCCTTCTGCTATGTCATAAATAGCAATGTACACTCATATATGTCCTGAGTCGGTGCAAACTGTAAATGACTGACATTGCCAACATCCTGTCAGACAGGCTCATACATACATACCCCCCCTCTCACTGACAAAAGGCCCTATCATCATACCTGGAGATTGTGAAAGCACAGATATCACATATAGAATGGGTAAACAGCTCCTTCCAAACCAGAAAATATGGCATCTATGGGATTACATTGTTTCCCTAGCTGTGTCATAAGTGAACTCCAGAACAAACAGACCCTGCACCTGAACAGTCTGTTGAGCCTCACCCTCTGTACAAGATATGCAACTGTTGAATGTGTTACAGCGTTTGTCACACTCCACAAGTGTTGGTGCACAACAGAACATGGGAACTATTGTCTAATAAACATATTAAGCCTGATCTGCAAGGCCATGGAGTCCATCATGATGGAACTCATAAACAGAGCTATTGGGAGCCTACAAACACACAACCCTACCAATTTTGGTTTGGTCATGGGCAGATCATGGTTCCCAAACCTGCTAGACTGTTTTTAAAGCAGTCACCCAGGACATACATCAATGAAATGAGCTACACACGTCCCACATAGACCTTGAAAAGCCCTTTGCCAACATCCCAGACACATGTCGTATCCACAACATCAACAACCTGTGCATAAATATGTCTGCCATCTGATGGATTGCCAACTGGGGCACAGATAGAACACGCAAGGTAAGAAGTGTGGTCTCCTGTACAAGCTGGTAATAACTGCTATCCCCCATGGCTCAGTCCTGGGACCCCTCCTGTCCGGTGTATACTTTTCAGAAATACAGTCAAACACACAAGGGCTATGTTTAGCAAAGTTTGTGGATGACTGCCAAAAAGTTGTCATAATCGATGTTTGGGACAACAGAGACATCCTTAAAAAGGGTCTCAATCAGGCAGATGTGGTGTCAAAATAGTGGCTTCGAGCTACAGTCATACAAATACCACATAGGTGCCAACACCCTAAATATGGAGGTGATAATAAGGGATCTATGGACAAATGTGGATAGTCATCTCTACTTCCAGAAACACATTCACAAAGTGGTCAGAAAATCGTGTTGTGTTCCCACAAACTGCCAAGGTCTTTGCATGTAGGTCAAAGGAGGTTCCCTCTACTCATCAGTCATCAGACCCGTCAGAGAGAAACAACACACTTGTGATGAATCTGACTATGCACCTTCAGCAGCTGGAAAGACCACTGAAGTACCTCAACAAGAGGATTACTGGCCTCAAACAGTTGCCCCATGCAGCAAGACTGAATTTAACTCAATCTGTACTCTGTTGCATACTGTCTACTCAGGAGATCTCTGCCCAACAGACAGGTCCATGTCATGGCAACACTCAGATCTGCTCTGAGTTACAGTTCAATGGCACTAAATATACAGACCCAACTGATATTGCCAACATCCTGGCAGATAGGATCAGTGTTAACTTTACCCCCCTCTCACCCATGAAAGAGCACATCTCTATAATGGAAGACTGCAAAGTTGCTGTCATCACGGCTGCACAGGTAAAAACACTCTCCAAAGCCAGTATCACAGCATCCATGGGACCAGATAACTGCCCAGGCTGTGTTCTACACAAACTACAGAACAAACAGGCACCACACCGACGTACCATGTTCAGTCATAGCCTCACCTCAGGCTTTGTGCCTGCTGAATGGTGCACAGCGACGGTTATCCCACTACACCAGGGTGGAGACACCACGGACCCCAGGAACTAGTGCCCCATTAGCCTGATGAGCCTGCTGTTCAAGGCCATGGAATGTATCATCATACAACTTATAAAAAAAGACATTGGTAATCTCCAAACTCTGGACCACAACCATGTTGGGTTTGTAAAATGCAGATCATGTCTCCTAAACACAATAGATGACACTGAAGCAGTCACCAGAACCATAAACAAGGCTAAGGTGGTTTGCACAGCCTATGTAGATCTTGCCACGGCTTTCAACACCATCTCACACTCTGGAATTATAGATAAACCCACTAAACTAGGTATAAATTGCTATGTCAGAAGATGGGTTGCCAACTGGCTTACTGACAGAACACACACTGTGAAAGTAGCAGATTCCAAGTATGACTTTGGACCAGTAATGAGTGCAGTACCACAGGGTCCATTCCTGGGTCCTGCCCTGTTTTGTATCTACTTCCCTGAAGTAAACTTTAACATGGAAGGTCTGTGGCTAATGAAGTTTCCAGATGACTGCAAACTAGGAGCCATAATTGTAAATACTAAAGATGTGGACATCCTACAAAAGGGCCTTATTGAGACAGATGGCTGGTGTCAAAGCCATGGCCTCAAGCTCAATGCCAAAAAGTGCATTGTCATCCCCTTTGGTAAAAACTCTGTAGCCATTAATTACAACAAAGGCGGTAGTATACTTAACACTGAAAGTGTGATAAGAGACCTTGGGTCACAGGTGGACAATGGACACATCTGTGATAATCACATCCCCACAGTAGTCAGGAAATCCTTATATGTGGCACACCTCATCACAAAAGGTGTCTCATGCAAAATAGAAGAGGACATTGTTCCCCTCTACTCATCACTCACTAGATCCATAATAGAGTACAACGCCCCTTTTGCTATGTACCTCACAAGGCATCTTCAAGAACTGGAAAGCTTGAAGCAATACCTCACAAAGAGCATTAGCAGCCTGAAATACATGCCATACACAGACCATCTCAAAATGCTCCAGCTGTACTCTCTCGCATATCGCCTACTTAGAGGTGATCTCTGCCTAACATACAAAGCTATGTCAAACACAGAGCTGTTGGACATGCTAAACGTAAAACACTCACAATCCCTCTGATCTTCAGCCCCAAAACTACGAGTGAAATACAAAAGGAAGGGGTGTATCCATTTACCTTATGGATACCCACACCTTCAGGTTAGTGGCACAGCATGAGGCCTTGGAGACCATGCAAGTGCAACTAACATTGGGCAAAGCTGCTTATCAGATTGTAGCCTGCTACAGATCACCTACCTTGTCTCAGGAACCTCACCCAGTATTCCTGAGAACAGTGGAAAATATAAAGGTCCTATCAAACACCATTATATGAGGAGATTACAACTAGCCAAACATTGAGTGGGAGAATTACTCGTGTACAACGTCCTTTGCCCAATTTTTCCTAGAGTTTAAAACCTCAAACGCCCTGGAACAGCTGGTCACCATGCCCACTAGAGGTGACAATATACTGGACCTGATCATCACCAACATGGGGTACCAGTGTTCCACAACAGAGATAAACCCCTCGCTGGTAATATCAGATCATAAAGTATAGACATCCACATCCCACCTCCTCCACTCAAGGAAACCACTGTGAAGACATTTTCAAAAGTAAACTGCACACTTCCCAAGACCAAAGTGGAAAGTTCCAAAGCCCCCTTGCTATAGGATAATGCTATACAATCTGCCGAATCATTTACAAGTGCATTCTATGACCATCTACAAGGATGCATGGATTGAGACATCCCAAATAAAACCAAGACTCACTCCTCCAAAAATAAGAAACCAATCTGGTGGTCGTCACCCATAAATAAGCTAGACAACAGAAGGAGGAAACAAACACATGACAGAGCAAACTTCACAAAAGGAAAGGCATCACTGATCATTATTAGGAAGACACAATGATCGCTCATAAAATAATCCAAGGCCAGTTTCTAAAGACAAATCACCAAGGAATGTAAGAATAACAACCACAAAGCCTTTGTTAGCTATACCAAACATTTAGGTGGCAACTTCCAAATATGCTGTCAGATACTGAAAAATGGCAATAAATACACTGAACCAACTTACATTGCCCACATCCTAGGGGACAAGTTCAGTGCAAACTCCCCCCATCACCCCCAAAAGGGTCTGTGTCCATCCCAGAATAATGCAGAGCCCCAGACTTCATGGACATGCAGGTAAAGACAGCCCTCTCCAAAGCTAAGAACACAGCATCAATGGGACAGGACGGTGTTCCAGGCTGCATCTTACACCAGCCCCAAAAGGAACTACACCCTCACCTACATTCACTGTCCAGACTCAACCTTACCACAGGCTATGTACCCAAAGAATGGCATACACCAACAGTCATCCAGCTCCACAAAGGGGGTGCCACAACAGAACCTGGAAACCATTGCCCTATAGGTCTACTCAGCCGGGTCTGCAAAGCTATGGAGCAAATTATCATGGAACCCATAAACAGATACATTGGGGACCTCCAGACACTGGACTCTACCCAACGGCCTTGTTAAAGGCAGATCCTGCCTCCTAAACCTAGTTGACTTATTTGAAACAGTTACCAAGGACATAGATGGAGGTGAAAGTAGTCCACACAGCCCACCTGGACCTCACTAAGGACTTTCAACACTATTCCCCACTCTGTCATCATGGACAAGCTTACCAGCTTGAACATTAACAGCTATGTCACAGGATGGGTGGCCAACTGGCTCACAGATCAAACACACATGTTCATAGTTGCGGGTGCCATGTCCGACTCTCGACCACGCAACACCCAAAATCAACCTCCTGCACGAGGACTATTGCATGGCTCTAATATCAAATAGAATCCAAAAAAACAAGTTGAGCCAGCAAACTGTGACCTGAAAAGAACATTTATTGATTATAATAGCATAAAGACAAATAACCAGACCGGTTTCGGCTGGTAAAAAACACAACCTTCATCAGTGTAAACCAGAAGAGTCAAATGCTACAGTTTAAATTCATTCAAGTGCAACTCCATTGGTTCATTTTCAAAATTGCTCATTGAGGCCAGATGGGAACAATCCACCTAGCTTTACAATCCATTTCTTTTCTTTAGAATCTAAAATAGAATGCCATCCAGTTTTGTTAGATTTGTTGCCCTTGACCATATCAATGATCATGAAAGTAAATTTTGCAGTATTGTGTGCCAAACAGTATTTATACAAGGCATAGTTAACTTTTTTTATTTTTAATGTTACTTACATGTTCAGAGATTCTGAGCCTGAGAGGACGAGATGTTTGTCCAATGTAAAAGGACCCGCAGGTGCAAGTTGCCAGACTAACAAGTCGCTGCTACAATTAGCAAAAAATTGGATGTCATAGACCATGTCACAATTTCTACTCATAAATTCTTTGGACTTGGTAACTTTATCACAATTGATACAGTGGCCACATGGGAAGCAGCCAATCAGAGGTTCACTAGTCAAGGTGGTTTGTTGTAAGTGAGTATGTCCAGTGTCATGTGTATGTTTGTAATGGTTAAAGCAAGATGCCAAGTTCTTACCTTTGCGAAATGAAAACAGGCATCTTTCTGGTATTATGTTGGCTAGTTCTTGATCACATTGTAATATGTTCCAGTGTCTATGTATGCTGTTGATTAATAAATCAGAGTTCCTGGCATAAGTGGTTACAAACCTGATAGGTTGTGGTTCCTCCCTGTTCCGTGGATTGTAGGTTAAGAAATCCTCCCTGTGTAGTGTGTTAGCCCAGTTGCTGGCTTGCAGAACATGTCCCATATGATATCCCCTGGATCTGAATCTGTTGGTCAGGTCCTATCTGTGTTCTTGAAAAGAGGCTTTATGGGAGCAAATCCCCCTCATATGTATAAATTGAGATTTCGGGATGTTTCTAGCGATGTGAGAAGGATGAAAGCTTGATGCATGGAGGACAGTGTTATATTCGGGGTACTTCCTGAAAACCTGTGTGCTTAAAGTATGGTCAGGTTGTCTGTTGATCATAACATCAAGAAAGGTAATGGTACTTACACGATAGTTTGGCTGTAAATTGTAGACCCCATTTGTCATCATTCAGGTAAGAAACAAATTCAGCTAAATACTCCACATCTGCCCTCCATACCATCCAGCAATCATCCAGATAACGTCTCCAGATGTTGATTTCATCCAAATATATATTGTGACTGTTGTCATCAATGATTTGATCTTCAATGAAGGCCATGAAAAGGTCAGCATATATGGGGGCAAAGGATGCCCCCATTGCTGTACCCTTGGTTTGCCAGTAGCAAGTATCCTGATAAAAGAAGACATTATTAGTAAGAACATGTTCTGCAAGACCTACCAGAAAAGAATTGAAGTCTGGTTCATATAAACCTGCCACATTTAGCCAATGGGCCAGAGCTTCCAAACCTACTTGTGAGGAATGTTGGTATATAGAGTGCTGACATCAAGTGTGCACATTAACCACCCCGGTTCCAACTGTGTGTCAGAAATGATTTGTAAAAATTCAGTAGTGCACTGTAAACGGGAACGTACCCATGATAGTAAAGGCTTCAAATATTTGGTCAGAAAAATAGATAGTGGTTCTGTGATGTATCCCCTACCTGACACAATAGGTCTACCTGGTGGATTAACTGGATCCTTGTGTATCTTGGGTAAAAAATAGATGTGTTGATTGGCAGAGTCCTGAATTGTTAGCTGCTGCATCACATTTACTGTAATGATACCTTCATCCCTAGCAGTAGATAGAAAGTCATCGATCTGTTTCTTAAATCTAAAAGTGGGGTTGATTGACATTTCAAAATAATAGCGTCTGTCCGAAAGTTGTCTCTTGGCCTCCTTATCATAGTCAGAGCAGTTCTTGACTACTACCGCCCCACCTTTGTCAGCAGAAATGATGGCTATGTCCCTGTTATTCTGCAATTCGATAATTGCCTGTTTCTCACTCAATGACAGGTTATTGGGTTTGAAGCGAGTGTCAGAGCCAGAATAATGCAGATCTTTGAGAATACTGCTCTGAAACTGGTGTACAATGGGATGCATGGGAGGAAGGTATCTTGATTTGTGATATAAAAATTGTCGTGATTGTAATTACCATCCAGATCACCAAACTGCAGCTTAAGATTTAGAATTCTGCAAAAAGACATAACATCTTGTGCCAGGACATCCTCAGATACCACAAAACCGGGGATAAAAGTAAGACCTTTATTGAGAATAGACAAATGAGTGGGTGACAAAACAAAATCTGATAAATTTAAAACATTTACATTTACATTCTTGTTTATTTCTGCATTGCTAGTTTCAATAGACTTTGAATGTTGTTGATTTTTCTTGTGCTTCCTCCCCCCTCATTTATATTTTGTTCTAAAGGGACAAATTCCTGCGTCCTTTTGGGGGTCGGTGAATCTGATACTAACTGTATGTCGCTGTCTGTGCACGATGATGGGTCATCAGTGGATGAATCATTGTCTGTGGTTTGTTTCCTAAGGATGGACCTGGGCCTTTTTCTTTTTGGAGTTCTAGGTTGATTTGGTGTAAATCTAACATGTTTGTTAGAATTGCTAAAAGGGTTGGCACCCTGGTAATTTAGTTGATCACGCTGAAATTTTTAAATTTTTCTGATCTTGAGTTGCTCCTCAAGGTTGCTAAGATCATTTGCCACCTTGTTCAAATGTTTGGTAAAAAAATTGTCACCCTCAAATTGTTGTACTTCATTGCACAATTCGCTAACTATATTGATCTCACAGTCAATTACTCTATCATGGTACTTGGCCAAGGCCTCAACAAAAAACATTATGGCCTGTTGTTATATAGCTACTCATTGACTATTTAACTCCTCATCAGCCTCGACCACATGTGGTTGTATTCTGATTCTGAGCCCTCTTGGTGTAATACCTTTGGCCATATATGCCTTGAAAAGCTTGGAGTGCCATACATTAGATCTTAAAGATCTAAGATGCTTATGCAACTTATCAAAGGCTAGCCCACAAGTGGACTCAGGCCCCAAGGGGTCACTAATGTTACCATTGTTTATAATGGGACCCAGCCCAAATGCTCCAAGATCCTCTCTGTCTGCTGATAGACCCGAGTCAAAACTGAATAGATCCATGTTGGTGCTTTATCAGAAATTGCTGATAGCAATAATTATAATATTGTTCAATATTAAACTCAGAAGAACAAAAAATCAACTACTCATAAAAATATTGACAATATATTTATGTCCATATAGATATTTGATGATAATAGCATTAGCCCAAAATAATTGGGATTGCTACGTCAGTATCATAGGACCATGACCAATCATGGGTTGAAGGGACAATAATAGCCAAAGTAAGCCAGGGCCAAATACTGGCTAGTTTCAAAATTGCTATGTACTTTCACAAAATATAGGAAGCTAATGCCTGGGCACAAAACAAATATTGGATCTGTTTGTATTAAGTAAAAACTGAAAGAGGTCAAAGGACCAAAACCCTGGGTCAAGATGAGAGAATAACCGTGTTATTATGGAGAAATAGTAAGGGAATCAGCTAACAATAGACATATAATCATTAATGTGTTATCATAACCTGGGAGCAACAATGTAGCTCAGGACCAGTATAAAAATCAAAGAAGACCAAGGTGCCAACCAGTGATTAAATGGGAAATATCCTAAATCCAAAACAATTATTGAAAAAAACAGGAACGCATAGGGCAACTGACACCAGGCTCAATGATATATACTCGGGCTAAGGTTGTGTTCAAAAGCACACATGCTGTAAAGATTGTACCTGAAGTGTAACATGAATGATTATATATGGAAGAATGCTGATTTAGTATAAATATCCTCAAAAGATTCAGAAATATTATACAAATAGTCATACAATATAGGGTAAACACAGCAGTCGATCCAGAATGGATCCAGAATAATAATGCTGTGAGAACTGATACTGAATAAACAGTTATAAATGGGCTATAGTTATAATATAGCCAATGGCATAGAGAATTAAATAAATATTGTACCTGCCACAAGCCTTAAATACCTGACTATTGAGAAAACCATTAGAGGATTTAATGAACCCCTAGTAATGGATTCTTTATATCAAGTTCCCCATGTACCTTATGCCAATGAAATGCAAACATTTGACCAACAAACTAGTAAACAGCGAAAATCAAATGAAATATACTGTTAATGAAAAACGAACATACCTATGCATATGGCAGTCGGCCTTTCTGATCAGAAATTGCTAAATTGCTGTAAAAACAGTCAGAACAACAAGAATGTCTTCAATGACCCTCCGGTCTCATCAGAAATAAAACTGGTATAAGTTGGACTAGCTAAGGCAGTCCGATATTTAAATATTCATTCCTGACCAAACAGTAAGAAAATTGACAGAAAGATTTTCCAGGGACACACAAATACATAGACCTGTTACCCTTAGCTTGTTGATATCTAGTTCCCCATATACCTGATGCCAAAGTCATGTAAACATCAGCCAGCTGGCCAAAGACAAAATTCACATACAATTATGTATTATGCTGTTAAAATAAACAGACATTCCTATGCATAAAGTAGTTAGCCCCCTACATAAGTAATCATTGTATTGTTACAAAATGTGATAAAAAAAAGCATTTATAGAAACCAATATAGTGTCCAACGACCTTCCGGTCTGCTCAGAAATCGAACAGGTATAAATTTAACAATCATTAGATAGTCCGATATTGCATACACAATCTCAACCAAAAAGTTAGATGAGTGCCAAAGAAAAAGACATCCGACTCGGCCGTCTTGATGTAATCCTGTTGAACCTAATGGCCCCTTTATTGTTCATGTAGAAAAGTTTGAATGATTCGTAAAAATAGCAACGGCATCCATCCCCTTGTCATAAAGTGCAGTACAAAAGCGCCGAATACCCAAATTGTCGAGAAAATGGCCAAAAAATGTACAAAACAAGTCCGTTCTAAAAAAAGACCGTTGGAGCAGTATGCTCAACAGCGACTGTTAGCCCGGACAAGCTATAATCCAAATAGATGGGAATTGTTCCATATAAAGCCAAAACAGTACCTTTTTAGATGCTCAAATTGTTGAGTTTCAGTATATAAGGTGCCAATGCTGCCGCATGTTCGTTAGGCCGACACACCAAGCTGCTTCGAGCCAAATGAAATAAAGTTGAATATTTACAACATATATCCCACAAAAATCCAGATTTTGTTAAGGGAAGTCCTCCAAAAGATTACAGTATAAACCAGATGGCTTGTGCAGCAAGAAAATGAGCAAAAAATGGAGAAACAATATTTAGGACTGCAGAGACAATCATACAGCCAGCATCAGACAGGACCTGACCAACAGATTCAGATCCAGGGGATATCATATGGGACATGTTCTGCAAGCCAGCAACTGGGCCAACACACTACACAGGGAGGATTTGTTAACCTACAAACCACGGAACAGGGAGGAACCACAATCTATCAGGTTTGTAAGCACTTATGCCAGGAACTCTGATTTATTGATCAACAGCATACATAGACACTGGAACATATTACAATGTGATCAAGAACTAGCCAACATAATACCAGACAGATGCCTGTTTTCATTTCGCAAAGGTAAGAACTTGGCATCTTGCTTTAACCATTACAAACATACACATGACACTGGGCATACTCACTTACAACAAACCACCTTGACTGGTGAAGCTCTGATTGGCTGCTTCCCATGTGGCCACTGTATCAATTGTGATAAAGTTACCAAGTCCAAACAATTTACGAGTAGAAATTGTGCCATGGTCTATGACATCCAATTTTTTGCTAATTGTAGCAGCGACTGGTTAGTCTATTTGGCAACATGCACCTGCGGGTCCTTTTACATTGGACAAACATCTCGTCCTCTCAGGCTCAAAATTTCTGAACATGTAAGTAACATTAAAAATAAAAAAGTTAACAATGCTTTGTATAAACACTGTTTGGCACACAAAACTGCAAAATTTACTTTCATGATCATTGATATGGTCAAGGGCAAAAAATCTAACAAAACTGGATGGCATTCTATTTTAGATTCTAAAGAAAAGAAATGGATTGTAAAGCTAGATGGATTGTTCCCACCTGGCCTCAATGAGCAATTTTGAAAATGAACCAATGGAGTTGCACTTGAATGTATTTAAACTGTAGCATTTGACTCTTCTGGTTTACACTGATGAAGGCTGCGTTTTTTACCAGCCAAAACCGGTCTGGTTATTTGTCTTTATGCTATTATAATCAATAAATGTTCTTTTCAGGTCACAGTTTGCTGGCTCAACTTGTTTTTTCGACTCTAAACCAGTCACAAATGGCATCCCACAGGCCTTTGTCCTGGGACCCCACCTGTTCAGTAGATACTGCTCTGAGGTACAGGCAAGCATGGGAGGAGTATGGCTGAACAAGTTTACTGATGACTGCTAACTGTGGTCCATAATTGACTCTACTGCTGACACAGACATCCTCCAGAAGGGTCTTACAGAGACAGATACCTGGTGTCAAAACAATGTCCTCAAGCAGAATGCCAAAGAATGCATAGTCATCCCCTTTGGATAAAACAAAGTGCACACAAATTACCACATAGGTGGTAATCCAGTATGTACGGAGAAAGTAATTTTGGCTCTGGGGACCCAGGTAGATAGTAAACTCTCCTTTGATGATCACATGGCCAAAGTGTTTAGAAATTCCTGCTATGTAGCCTACCTAATGTCACCTAATGTAACCCACTTTGTCTAGTCTAATGATGTCACCCTCCTACAAATATACCTGTGGAAACAAAAACTCTTAGTGATGTGTATAGTGAACTATGTTAATGCGTACTTCTCTAATGCCATAAACCTAGTTAGGTAGAGGTTTGAATCATGCACTTGACAACTGTGTGTTTGTGTGTGATCTCTTTGGAGAGGAGCAACCTTTCTGGAGACTACTAAAACACCTTAAAAGTGGTATACTCATCTTTGTCAAGTCTGATGATGTCACTATGCTACAAATATACCTGTGGAAAAGGGAGCTCCTAGTAATATGTATAGTGCATCGTGCTAATACATACTCCTCTAGTATCGTAAAGTTAGGTAGGGGTATGAATCCTGCACTTGACAACTGTGTTTGTGCGTGATCTCCTTGGAGAGGAGCAACCTTTTTGGAGACTACTAAAACACCTTAAAAGTGGTATACTCATCTTTGTCAAGTCTGATGATGTCACCATCCTACAAATATACCTGTGGAAAAGAGAACTCCCAGTAATGTGTATAGTGTGTTGTGTTAATGTGTACTCCTCTAGTATTGTTAAGTAGGGGTTTGAATCCTGCACTTGACAACTGTGTGTGTTTGTGTGTGATCTCCTTGGAGAAAAGCAATCTTTTTGGAGACTACTAAAACACCTTAAAAGCAGTATACTTATCTTTGTCAAGTCTGATGATGTCACCATCCTACAAATATACCTGTGGAAAAGAGAACTCCCAGTAATGTGTGTAGTGTGTTGTGTTAATGTGTACTTCTCTAGTATCATAAAGTAGTTAAGTAGGGTTTTGAATCCTGCACTTGACAACTGTGTGTGTGTGTGTGAGAGATCTCCTTGGAGAGGAGCAACCTTTTTGGAGACTACTAAAACACCTTAAAAGCAGTATACTTATCTTTGTCAAGTCTGATGATGTCACCATCCTACAAATATACCTGTGGAAAAGAGAACTCCCAATAATGTGTGTAGTGTGTTGTGTTAATGTGTACTTCTCTAGTATCATAAAGTAGTTAAGTAGGGTTTTGAATCCTGCACTTGACAACTGTGTGTGTGTGTGTGAGATCTCCTTAGAGAGGAGCAACCTTTTTGGAGACTAGTAATACACCTTAAAAGTGGTATACTTATCTTTGTCAAGTCTGATGATGTCACCATCCTACAAATATACCTGTGGAAAGAAAATCTTCCAGTAATGTGTATAGCACGTCATGTTAATGTGTACTGCTCTATTATCATAAACTAGTTAATTAGGGGTTTAAATCCTGCACTTGGTGAGTGTGTGTGACACTGTTGGTCAATGTGTTGTGGGTTTTGCTTTTACTACTGTATGACATATCACTATGACAACAGTATGTGCATTGAACATGTCAGGTAGCTGTGTGGCAAATACATATACGTACATGTGACCTCAATTATTTCATAGGTGGGAACCCTACTTTCTCCATGAACACATCTGTTATCTTTAACCAAAAAATTGGAGTGCAAAAAGCCAAAGAAAACTGTGAAACTTCTGTAAATTTTGTTCGAAGTGTTTTAATGAATATAACAAACTGCACAGACCATCACGTAACGTGATGGTCTGTGCAGTTTGTTATATTCATTAAAACACTTCGAACAAAAGTTACAGAAGTTTCACAGTTTTCTTTGGCTTTTTGCACTCCAATTTTTTGGTTATTGGTATCCTTTGAGTGCACCCAGTATTTTTTGTACATCTGTTATCTTTGCCAGAGTGTGCTTCCGCTTTCCAGACCTTAGGTCACATCTTTATGCTTGTGACAAGCCCAGCCACTGCAGTGATCTCTGGCCTAGGTCATCCATGTCACACACACTCATTATGGTTTCTATTGAATAGTGTGAGTGAGGGTTTATGCCTGAGCTATATTTCAGACCTGTTCAAATGCAGCAAAGTCTGTCAATAATGGCTATTCATTATAGGTGCACAACAACCTTTGTGGATATGCATGCAGACCCCTTATTGCTTATGTGATCCACCGAGGGATTTCAAAATACCTTTGGAAATGTGATTACCAAAGGAGAGATGACATAACACTTGGCTGTATGTACACGTCGGTACCTGTTCAACATGTTGGGGGCTACTACCTATGTGGTACTGTGGGGATACTATATTTTGTAAAAGCGTATGACTATGCTTTATTTGGCTTATAGCGTTACAGCTATATGCCAAACAGGAGTGGTCCCAGGAATGGGTGCAGGTGAATACCACTGGTTATTGGCATAGTATAGTACCTGAAGGATCCAAATGTTACTGTGTGTCCTACATCTGTGTGTCAGTTGTCAAGATATCATCTAACGATTGTTTATGGTCAGGCTGTTGAGGTTATGTATACTACCAGAATGCAAACCAATGACAGATAGTAACAGTATCACCCACAGCACAGTGTCAAACCATGTCATACACACATGTGTACCCAAGTTCCAAGATGTGAGTAATACAATGCATACTGGCCACCAATAGAAACTAGTGTCCACTATGCACGTACATGCAGAAAGTGCAGCTCCACCATGTTCACGAATGTACACCTGCAAATCTGTGCTGCACACATCCCACACATACTGTCCACTCTCTAACACATGCTGCCAATATTACACACATCATCCAAGTGGCGCATAGGCGGACAATACACTATTGGAATTAACACTGGTGTAAACAATGCTACATTGACAATCATAGCTTTAATACATCATGCCTGCTCAGCTACACCTTCAAGGATATCATTACACTTTACTGCTGACAAAATGCTAACATTGCTATACTGCTATAAAGTCACCCTGTGCATCAGCACCATGTTAGCCTGTTCCTGCATCAATGCTACAGATGACAGGAGGTGGCACAGGTTTCATCATATGCACAGGATGTGTTGTTGATTTGCCAGAGGCCTACATTGGGCCATACAATCGACATGTATGTGTGTGTGTGTGTGTGTGCGTGCGTGTGTGTGTGTGTGTGTGTGTGTGTGTGTGTGTGTGTGTGTGTGTGTGTGTGTGTGTGTGTGTGTGTGTGTGAGGGCCAAGAGTACTGCTGTGGGCCAATGTTGATGTAATGTGTGCGGGTATGTATTAGCCCTAGGTGTCTGGTTTATGTGTGTGTCTGCATGCACACAGCTCCACCATGTGGCTGCCGTATACGGGGATTTGTGGGATGGCCACAGACTGTACCTGCCAGGCTTTACAGATCACTGTCTCTGGCCACAGATACGGTACCTGTGCCTGGCAGAGGTGCTACTGACAGTATCAGGTACTAAGCCAGACTGGGTACTATCCTCAGAGGTAGACAGATGTACACTGGACCCAGGTCCCTGCTGGGACTGGCCAGAGCCACGTGCATATGGTCTTCTAGGATGGTCTATGGACAGCCCACCCCCAACATTGCTGGGGCTGGTACTGGCACTACGGCAGCAACTGTGACTTGAGGGATGTCCGTGGCGACTGCCAACTGCTGATGTTGCTGGCATATGTCCACATCAATGTCTCAACCATCCCGCACTGTCCTGATACATGGACATGACATTGCGAAGGACATCTAATGTCTCACCCCAACGTCTATCAGTGACCTCAGTGTAATTACAGATGACACCTGCTAGGTCATGGATACTGTCATTTAAAGTGGTGTTATGTGCCCTCTGTGCCCTTAGTCCCTGTCTGGTGTACCGTTCCATATGTGCCTGTGCCTTCATGACAGCCTGGAACATGCGTGAGGTTGTAAGACCTGTGGTACATCTGCCAGGGGCATGATGACCAGCAGTGCTCTGACGAGAACCCCTGGACATCTGCCTATGTGGTACCTTTCCAGACATCTGGGTATGGCTGCTGTGTCAGGATGCATGTGCCATAGATACCACACTGTCTTGGCCAATGCCGACTGTACACTGTCCCTCAGCTAAGGGCATTGGTGATGGATGTATTGGCAGTATGACTGTGTGCATGGATGGGGTGGACACTTGTGTACTGTCGATTGGTGGCCCAATGACAGACTCTGGCAAACATGCCTGTGCCTCAACACACCTATGCTCATTATCACTATTTGTGTCAGTGACATCAGGTTCCCTGCTGCAGTGAACCAGCCCAACCTCAGCACCTGTGAGAGGAAGACAGGAAACACACTTTACGACCTGTACATGATGTCGGAACACATGCACACATGCACACATGCACACATGAACACATGCACACATGAACACATGCACACATGCACACATGCACACAAATACACTCCTCACTAAAGCAGACTCACTCACACACACACACACACACACACACACACACACACACACACACACACACGCAAGCACACCACCAGCAATCCAGAACATACTCAATAGCGGTTGATGGTGGGGTACAGTATCAGAAGCCAAACAGTCATATCACACGTGTCAGCATGCAGGACGTGTGTTGCTCAACAGCATGCAGTGCCAGTGTTGACAGTCCTTGCTAATAACAGTATACATGGCTTTCATGCATCTGTGTTGTTGTTCAGTGATTGTCCTTACCCTGGAAGGGAATGTGTACATGGACACAACATTGCTGTGTAAGTCTTAAAAGCTCTTCAATGTCCTGTGCACCATCACTCACAGGTATACATACCATGGCTGGATGTGTATCTGTGTGTCACATAGATATCCATTTCTGATTAGAGCATCTGTGTCTTTAGCAGATAATTGTGGACACATGTTTAGCTCATGCATGCTATGTATACACACAGGATGAGTGGTGCATGTATACCTGATGGAATACCATTGCTCAACATAGCCATTGTACAGTAGTTATGGTGAGTGTAGAACATATTGTGGACATGCCAGTGCCAGCCATGACATGGCATGCTACATCACAACTGCAACATTAAACATCACACATACCCAATGTGTGTCATGTGACCTATACACTCAATAGCATTACAAGACATATATGTGTCAATTTGTGCAAATGGTGATTGCTATGCATATTGGATATAGGTGCATATGTTTGCACACACACAACATTGAGGTGTATAGCAATGAATGCTATGTGTAGTACTGTGGTTACTGTAACTGGATGGGTTGTAGTACCATGAGCCATCATCATGCAGCATCATGTGGTCACTCAAGGCTACTAATGTGTGCCAGACCGGCAACTATCATGCTGTGCCTGAACTGCAGTACCGTGGCTACATTCACCATTTCACAGACAGTTGTTATGTGGGTTTGTAAAATGCCCAATAGGGAGCACTGCCTAACATGAATGTGTTGTGTGTTGAAGAGTGTCGCACTGTCACATGATAGGCCACTACCCCTCTGGTATATTTCGTGTGCTGTGTGGATGACATTTGGGATACTGGAGTGTGACCTTACAGCTGGTGTCTGAATATGTCATGTATAGCATATTAACGTGTACTGCATATGACAATGTTGTGTATGTTGTGTGCATGTGTATCGACTCTGCCTATCCAATGTCCACTACAGTGTAGCCACAACTGTTTGGGATGCTCTGTGTATTGCATGTGTTTGAGGCAGCTACTCACGTTACTGAGATGTGCATAGTCTCACAGCAAACATGCACAGCATGCATTATGCATATGTGTGTTACATGTGTACATGGCCTACACCTCACCTATGACATGCACAAGTTATTTGCAATATTAAATGTAGAACACACTCACCAGCATGGGTCTGCTGCCTTGCTGTCACACCAGAGGGACCTATAAGGATATGAGACAGTTTGTCAGTGGCAACAGCTGTGGCATTGCTACTGTGGGTTTGCAATCTTACAGTAGTACAACAGTTGACAGTCACAGGCCTACAGATTATGCTCCAAATTATCAGTATTGCATAACACCAGGCTTCACATGTTCTAACTACACAGTACACATTTCACATATGCATGATCTACCAATCAAGGTAACAGTAGTCTACAGATATGCCAGGTTACTTGCACGCTCCATGTAAACTTGCTGGGTGGCTCCGGCCTCCATGATGATACATGTGTGCTGTTGTTGTTGGCCATGAGCCACCTGGCTCAGGAGCAGCTCCACCACTCTGGTGTGGGGGGATGGATGGTTACCCCTCCACCTGTGGCAAGCTGTTGTCTACGGACATTAGACACATGCTGCCGGACATGTCTAAGTACATCACTGCAGTGATAGCATACCTGCTCATATGTCCGGTTATGCATGCCTATGTCATTTACCCTACAGACAACATCTTGCCACAGTGCAGTCCACACATGCTTGTCCTGGCTGGTTCTGGAGAAAAGCAGGGTGTAGTGATGAACCAGACTGGCTGTTATTATTTCATCCTCAGCTGGACTATAGGTAGGGTTGCGATGGTGGAAGACAATGAAACAATATGTGTTAGCAAGTCATGTGGCACACTTAACATTCTAAAGTACAGATATCACTGAACTGCCATATATAGCAACCTATTGGCTGTCAGAGGATACACACTTTAAATACCACATATCAGTGCTCAACCCACAACTGCCTGACAGTGCCTGGCATGCTCTCTATATTAAATCATGTTCTGCACAGCAACAAAGAGAAACCAGTATGTAAGACTATACAACAGTACATGGCACACTGTATGTGACACAATGCACCACCTAGCCACAGGAGGTATATATCAAGCTAATGCATAAAGAAATATGTCATCCATTGCAATGATTGTAAAGTCCAGTTACAGTATTACCAGTATACCACACTAGTTGTTGATGGCAAACCCCTTCCTAACATATGTGCACATTTGTGAATATAGGTGGCATACTGCTGTACTAGACTATACATGTTGCTAGATATGCACTTATATCCTGTAGCACACATATGACCAAGGGCATGTTACAGGCATACCTACCACACATCAGACATACATACAAGACACAAAGGTATGGCAACCCAGATGAGCTTTACTTGTGTACCATACAGTACTGTGTGTCAGTACTTACAAAACCTTATGCCTGAGGTATGTAATCTGTGAGGACTACAGGGAACACACAAAACAGTGGTTCCAAGCAATGTGGACATACACCATACTGTGCTGTTTAGGCCTACAGCTTCAGGTAGTACTACAGTTCATACAGGATTTGGATTCACCAGCAGTACCAATCAAAAAGCATACATGTACTGCTTTAGCCTACAATAGCACACCCCAGTCAAAACCAAGGGACTACGTCATACCATATGACATACTGCTTTTTCTGCCTAGCAATAGCATACACATCTTTTGCTGGGATCAGAGCTAGGACACAAAATACCATGACAGAAACATTTTCCCACTAAACTATCACACATATACACAACTTTGACACATTCACCAACACATTCACCATCACACTCAGTCCACCTCACATAGCAATTATTGCAACAAGTACATGTGGGTGTGTCTCGGTTCATAGGTAGGTAATAGGCTATTGGCCCTAGGGCCTATAGATGCCTAGCCATACGGTACGCTGGCCTTTGACACCCGTGTAATTTAATTTCATGTGCCCCTGTCAAGCAGAGCCACAGAGGTGATTCCCGGGGTGTATTTCCTATCTCCCATCCAGTCATCAGGATTATTCATGACGACTGCTAATAAGGAGCTTTGTTTGCTATTGATAGATAGTTTGTTCCAGAGTATGGGATGTTTCTGAGATAGGGATCTTTTCTTCCAGCAGTTCTGTTTATTGAAGTGACAAGGTTTAGGTCCCTAGAGCGTGTAACTCATAGGGATTGTGATCTGTTTACGTCGAGCATGTCCAACAGCTCTGGGTTTGACATAGCTTTATATGTTAGGCAGAGGTCACCTCTGGGTAGGCAGTATGTGACACAGTCTAGCTGTGGTTTTGTGAGACGGTCTGCATAGGGCATCTGTTTGAGTCCGGTAATACTCTTTGTGAGGTATGTCTGTGGCATTTCCAGTTGCTGTAGATGTCTTGTGATATACATACCAAAAGGGGCATTGTACTCTATAATGGGTTTTATGAGTGATGAATAGAGGGGAACACTGACCTCTTTTTCCCTGGATGACACACCTTTTGTGATGGGGTGTGCCACGTAGACAGATTACATGACTAGTATGGCACTGTGACTATCAAAGGGGAGACTACTGTCCACCTGTGTCCCATGGTCTCTTATCACACTTTCGGTGTTAAGTAGACTACCACCTATGTGGTAGTTCATGGGTACAGAGTTTTTACCAAAAGGAATGCCATTACATTTTCGACATTGAGCTTGAGGCCATGGCTTTGTCACCAGGCATCAGTCGCAGTAAATATGGGCCTGTCTGTCTCTCTCTCTCTCTCTTTATATATATATATATATATATATATATATATATATATATATATATATATATATCTTTATATATACACACACATACATATAAACATCCATTGGTGTACATATAGATATACATATAGGCACATATACAGTCCACCTTTCATGGTGGGAATATCAATTATGCGAAGGTTGTGAGGTATACAGTTATGTCATAATATTGCACAGTCTTGTGCGGAATGCATTGAAGGTGTTCTTAGCCCATGTAGCTTTAGCAGGCCTCACTGGCTGCAACACTGCAAACCTAACAAATCATACCCACTGCGTTTAACCACCACATGTCATATACCAGCACTATATGCTGTCTTGTTTGCCACACACTACAACCTACATAGAAATATGCACATAACAATCTTCACCAACATATATATGTCCACCCTTCACAAACAATTGCAGTATGTCCCTTGCTCTATGCAAATATATCTCTGTATATGTGTGCCACACACACACAAGGTCCACACTGTTATAAGTCCGTGGACCTCACGGCTGACCTGTTGGGCCTTGCTGCAACATGAACAGATGTCACATGTGAGCACACAGTAATATTAGAGGGTGTATATACAGCTGCCAATGTTAGATTAGGATACTAGCCTGGTACAGCAGTTGCCAATGCTAAGCTACATGTTAATATGACTATCATGCATGTGTTACTCTGTCACATCCATGTTTATATAGCTGTATGCGCTACTCCCCCAAACAGCCATTGTACACACTACTGTACAGAACACAGATAACATGGATCAGATGCTTGACATTTAATGCTGAGCTACATATGTCACAGTTATGTACCACTGCACACAGCTACACACTGATTTGTCCATGGCAGTAGTTATGCAGGGCATCTGTGCATAGATACATATGCTGCCACATATGGATGTTTCAAAGTATGTAGAGTACTCTTCAAAAACATCTACTACATGCCAGTAAATACATATCTGTTACATACCTTTGCTTTGTATGTGTTTGTAGTTTTCAGTTCCATGTGTCTTTTATTTATTTTTTTTTTATTTTTTATTTATTTTTTTTTTTCTGTTGATCTTGATGTTGATGTGGGTGTGTGTGTGCCTGTCTGTCTCTCTCTCTCTCTCTTTCTCTGTCTCTCTCTCTCTCTCAATAGCTGCAATGGAATGATTGCATGTGTGGAGAGCAAGTATAGCCTGCTTTTATAGGTATCTGCACATGTGTATGTGATGGCCTGTGCACCAATTGGTGGACACCATTTGGTAATTGCATGCAGCCTGCTGTGTGGTAATTGCAGTACTCACTGTCATAGCAACCCAATGCTATAAATTGTTAAGTTAGGTAGGCGTAGCCCTTTCAGCTTTCCAAATTGAGGCCCATGCTTGTTTGCTGTGGACACCGTTGTTTAAGTCAGAAGTTTGGTATACTTCTTATATCTGAAGCTAGGGGTGTCGCTAGTGATTTAAATGTTGTACTCAGACCTGAATGTTGCCACTTCCAGTACACAGTTGTTAGTGTAGTATTGTCCTCAGCCCTACTAATGCTGACACAAGATACATGGGAGTATGCAGTTTATTTTCTACTTATACAATTAACTGCCATACATAAGTAGTTATTGAGATGTATTCATTTGGCACATGAACTGTTTGTGAACTGCTATACTGTGAATATTAATGTACTCACTTCTGCACAGTTTGTGCTTTTTTATTGTTGACATCAGCACAGGATGCTCAAGAAAACTGGACAATTCCAGTACTGAGTATGCCTACCTACATCTTTGGTGGACCCTGAACACACAGGTATATTGTACATTTGTGTGGGGATTGTCCTGCTATGATACTGTGTGGGGGTTGTAAAGTGCTGCTGTAACATTATTTACTGCTAGAATGTCTGGTTCTCTTATCACAGTCATGTAATGCAATTCCACAACAACTGCTGGTAAAGTTCCACAGAACAGGTTTTGTGTTATGGCATTCGTATCTTTCCTTTACATTCACTCATTCAGATGCATGATATATCTATTTCAGCAACAATCTGCTGTATATCTACTGTGGCTTAGTGGTACTTCATGCAGTCTAGTGTGTCCAAGGTCTGGGGTTCGAGACTGACAGAGGTGTTTTATTTTGCTGCTGAGCAGAACAAGGGCTGTCACATGCTGGGTGACTAAGGCACTTTTAAGCAGTTGTAAGTGGGTTTGCGTGGGATTGCGCAAAGCTTAGCAATACTTAGCTAAGCACACACAAGCGCACACTCGTGCAAACCCGCTAACTACTGCTTAAAAGTGCTTACTCCCGCTAACCCCCGCGCTCATTTCTTTGAAAGAAAAGAAAATGGGGAGATAGGAAAGTGGTGAAAAAGGGGTACAAAGAGGGAAAGACAGTAGGGAAAACAGCTCGGGATGTGCAGGATGGGTGTAGGGAAGGTCCATAGCTGCCCATTTCTTTAACAGCAACAGCTGTGCATATTCAATAAATTTGGAGGGAAATATGAAACCTTCCACCCCAGAGAGAGGGGTGAGGATAAAAAAGTATGTTGTACTGCCAATTAAATATCAGTTTATGTGCCCATTGGACATGTGTGCAAAATGGGCAGCTATGTATGGGGCGTAATTTTTTTTTGGGAGCAGATTGCCCTTTTTTTTTCAGGTGAGAGTGGAATGTGGGGTAGGGGAAGTAGGTATATTTGGGGAGGTAGGTTGGGGAGGTAAACAGACAAGACAAACAAGATGCATACAGCGGCAGAATATGACACGTGGTGGGTGAACACCATTGACGGGGAAGGATGTTTGGAAATCGCAAGCCCATGAGCCCACAGATGGCAACAGTGGAACTGAGATCCCCACCCATGGACAGTCACCACTGCACCTTCACAGCCCAGAGGGTGGCTGCACTGGGGGCTGCATAGGAAGGGCAGGCTCACCCATGAGTCGCGCCACTTGTGCCTCAAGCTAGCGTAGAGGATCAGCAACTGAATGCTCGATCTCCCTACGCACCACAGCCCGGACCATTTGGAGGGTGATAGGTGGCCCTCCTCCAGCCATGCTTGCACGGGGGGACGAGCCCCATCCCCTGCAGCACTTCCACCTGAAGGTGGCACAGGACCAATGGAGGAGGAGGTCCCGGGCTGGGTACCAGACCTGCTGGTGCTAGGTGCCATCGCCAGCTGAGGTGGGACAGGTGGGTCTGCTGGGCCCGGCCTTCCCATACGTTCTATGTTTAGGAGGATTTAATGACAATATGGGTTGGTAACAGCCAACAGCATTCCAAATTAGTTGTAACAGCATGCAGTAGTATTCCCATTAACCCAACACACCAGAGTTCCAACAGTTGAACAGCAAGCATAACACATGCATATATAGAACAACAGTGGACATTCCAACAGCATGCAGGATTGATTGGTGGCAACAGGCCACCAGGATTGTGGTATTTGAACAGAGCACATGCATCAAAGTAAATGCAGATATTTATAAACCAATAGGATATATGTCCCAACAAATGTTTTGAGATTAGACATACCCATTGAGGTGTGGAATTGCATTGTTTATGCACATACAGTAGGGTGTAAAAAGTTACCTCCATTAACAACTTATATATACTTATAGTTTACACTACATTCCTATTGACTGCAGGTATATATCTCCTACATGTATTATTACACCAGGCAATGTCCGTTAAATTGTGAAATGGGTTTTGATAGTACTTTATATACCTGATCTGTATCTGACATACAAACTGTCCAGGATGCAGATGTTACTGCTATGTATTTATATATTTTATTTATATTTATATATCTATATATCTGGATGTGTTCAGGTGACATTATCAGTTATATTTTAACAGCCCCCTACATTTCTAGCAGCACACTGACATTTCTTGGGAACACAATAACAAGCTACTCATGTGCCAGATTAACCTGTACATGCAGGCCATGAACCAACAGTTGAGGATTGTATATATGCTTAACAGCTACTGGCACTCCCTTCATCCACTTTATATGGGCCTACCCAAGTGTGGGTTGACAGCAGTTAATACAACAGTACTATTTCTATAATGCAAGAGTACTACAACATATCGAAGAAAGTGACACGGACACACTCCAGGAATTATACCTTTATTAATTACATTACACTCTTTTCTAGAGGCTCTTTCATTTATTTGATATATCAGTGCATGCAGAAGACTTATTCAAGACATATTACACCTTTATTAATGGGTTATAACACTCTTTTTCAGTCTCTCTCACTTATTTTATATAACAGTAGATGCAGAGAAATTATTCAAGACTTATTATTCCTTTATTGATGGGTTGCAACACTCTTTTTCAGGCTCTCTCACTTATTTTATATAACAGTGCATGCTCTCACTTATTTCATATAACAGTACATGCAGAGAAGTTATTCAAGACTTATTATACCTTTATTATTGGGCTACAGCACTTTTTATCAGGCTCTCTCACTTATTTTATATAACAATACATGCAGAATAATTACTAACCTGCCTGGTGGCACAGCCTTAGCAGCCTATCTGCATAGGCTTGCTGATTTGCAGCATGGACACCTGCAGCTGTGAAGTAAATGAAGTGATACGAGACATACCTATCCATAATATAGACTATGATAGTAATTCTTACATACTTCATTCCATGGATACCTACTCAGTAGTGGGGCATTTTCCATCCCACAGGCCTCCTGTATCCACTGGTTCAGTTGGTCCTCCTTGCATCTCTTCAGGACTGAGTAGTGGTGTCTGACCTGCTCACAAGTCCAAGAGATACCTGTGGCACTGGTGAGATCATGAGCTAGACAGTTCCAGGCTTCTGCTTTGTATTCGGTGCCCTGGAACTGGCCCTGCAGGAGTCTCTCATCATGATTATGGACGAGGAGCCAAACCATTACTTTTGACTCCTCAATGCCCCACCATTGCGCTCGAAATCGATAGACCTCTCCAACACCGGCCATGCTGACTGCAGATGGGAGCTACAATCAGTTATGGCAAGTATTCCCACCTATGGAGCTTAAATATGCCTCATTTCCCGCACTTATTTGTGATTGGATGGTTTTGAAAAATCTCAGCTGAAAGCACACCTGCTTAGCAATGGGTAAACTTCCATTGATATGTATGTGTGTGTTGAAAGTGCATGCATATGAAAAGCTGTCATGGCTTAGGGGTTTAGTACTGTTATGGTGCTCAGTGTTCCGGGTTCGAGGCCTGTCATTGTTTTTTATTTTACTACTGACCAGACTGGCTAGGAGGTGTGGCTGTGTTTAGCCAACTTTGCCCAACTTTGCCCAACGTTGCTTGACGTTGCCCGACGTTGCCAGCGGTGCACAGCTACATGCAAACATGTTTTGTTTGTGCTAGTTTGCGCGATGCGCAGCTACGCACAAACATGTTTTGTTTGCACTAGTTTGTGTGATGCGCAGCTACGCGCAAACATGTTTTGTTTGTGCTAGTTTGCCCTGCTCCGCGCAAAGCCATTGCGCTAGTTAAAGCAGTGCTCAACTATGAGCAATTATACTTAAATGTGCTTAATACTGGTAAACTTTGCTTAGCAGTACTTCACATTGCTTAAGATACGTTACTTACGCATTCATCAGTATGCATAACCATTTCACCTTCTTATATATATATATATATATATATATATATATATATATATATATATATATATATATATATATATATATATATATATATAAAATATCGTTCACTACTACATAGGCCATTTCAATGCTTTTTACTAAAGTTTAACAGATAAATGTCAGGAATTATTTTTATATACAGATTTCCTACAGAAAATAGAAAGGGGAGTGGTGGGACTCGAACCAGGAATGCCTCCTCTTTGTGTGAAGGCACTACTAGTACGCTATTGCTATTTGGCTTAATTTGCATATACATTTCTTATTATCCTCTTCGATGTTTAAACTGCTAACTGTAGCTAAGCAATGGGCAAACCCACGCAAACACGTGCAAATACGGGCAGCTATATCGGGAATAATTAAAAAAAAATATGTTTGACATTTTCTAATTGTACAGAGGTTTAGAATGTGGGAGAGTGTAGTGTTGGGTATGTACACATTTGAGCTGACTCGCTCATGTCAGTTGACATTTGCCAATTGAGGGACTTGCAGGGGCATGGATTTTTGGACTGCTCGCAGTCCGACATGCCCTCTGCACTCGTACAAGCTCCATGTTAGCCTTAGAGTTGAGTCAGCGCGCCCTCATGAATATGCATGGCACGCTGACATCTTACTCTTAGGCTGCAGTTTTCGTGTAAGACTAATTTAGTCTTATAGGGAGGATTAGTGAATCCCGGGGATCATTTTCATTTGATAATGAAGTTATCAACATTTACAGATTTGATGAGTCATGTGATAAAACACACCGATATGATATGACATTATTTACATATGATAATGTAGCTATCAGCATTTGTGCAATAATTTAAAGTTTACTTCTGCATATGGTAGTATTACAAAATGTATTACAAAAGTATCACAAAACGTATTATAGAAAGTATTACAAAAGTATTTCAAAAAGTATTATAAATGTATTATAGAAAGATTAGACACTTCTTTTTGTCTATGCTAAGATAGTATGAGAAAATAAGGTTACAGCAGGAAGTAGAAAAGCAAGGCAACACAGTAAAATGGATGTTGAAGCAGGAGGGAATAGGATGGGAAAAATACTTTAAGTAAGATAATTTTGTGGGTGTAGTTTAGTTATCAAGTGTAGATAACAGCAAGTTTCTTTTTAATGTAGTTCTAAAATCTTTGATGTAGTTTACGAACGTGTTTGTGCTTGTTAGCATTTTCCAAAGTTTAAAGATACTTACTGAGAATAGTGACCCCTGAAAAATTTTGGATTTCTGGGATGTCAGTAGGGAAAGTTCTTTGGAGTGAAGATTTCTTTTTGGTGAATTTTGCTGGATGAGGTTTAACCAGTGAATGAGTTTTGGATGGGTAACGCAATATCTTGTGAGCCCTAATTAGTACGGTAAAAGACATCTGATAGCCCAAGTATGGAGTCTTGAGGGATTCCTGCTTTGTCTTTGCTCTTTAACTATCAATTTGTGATGCAGTGTTCGTTCTTATTGTAAAGTGTGTGCCAGCCTGAGACTGCAAATTGATCCATCCTTCCATACACAACCCTTTTTTTTCCCATTTTTGCACATGAGTTTGGGGTGTCACTTCAACAGTGACAATCATATAGAACCAAGATTTACACCACCACATGATTAGCCCTGCCATGGTAGTTGTTCCACACCACACTCACATGCACACGCACACCAGTGAATAATTTAGAATGTCCAGTCCACCTACTGCATGTCCTTGGAATGTGGGAGGAAACCGGAGCACCCAGAGAAATCACAGGCAAACACAGGGAGGACATGCAGACTCCTCACAGAAGGTACCCCAGCAGAGAATCGAACCAGGGAAACTCTTACAGTGAGGTGAAAATGCTATCTGCTGCACCACTGTGCCACCCTGGTCAATCTTAAATCAGTGCTCCACCTAGTAAACAAAATAAATAAACAGACTAGAATTTCACCTAAACTGATACCCAAGAAACAATTATATATAAAAATGCGTACATGAACTACCAAGGAACATGTCTTTTCTCCCTAGTAACAGCATCAGAAATCTCCTTGCTCCCATTTATTGAGGACCCCTTCAGACCACTAGCTTCTTGCTACACCCTTTTCCTCATGCAAATTTCTAGCAGCCCTGACACCTGTTAACAACCATAACACCCACTCAAGATCGCTCAAGCATTTTCTTCCATTATATACTGAGCCATTCTTTCTCTTTCTATCTCTCTCGCTCAATCTCTCTCTAACTGTCTCATATTTTATCTTTGGATATTTTTTTTTTCCTAACCAGAAAAGCCTTCAAATCTCAGATATTCTGATTTTATGTTCTTTCAGTATCTGGGATCATATATCCCCCTGGTGTCTGCAGTTCAAAATTCCTGAACTGGTCACTTAGCATGAATTCTTGTCCATCCCAGACATATACAGATGTCTCTGCCCTGTCTTTGTTTGCTTCTGGAGATAAACATGACAGAGTCTGACCTGTGTCATCAATAATATCAGGCACATAACCTATAAAGGTCAGGCTTACCTGTAAAGTGATGTGTCAGGGCTGGTCACATTGACTAATGTTGATGTAACACAGCAGCTCCATTTAAAATGGGAAAAATGGGGTTAATGACAATTTTGCTGTAGATTTAATTCAGCACTAGGCATTGCATAGTTACTTGGGAAAATACAATAAGAACATATAACAAAAAGGCAATGGGAATGCAATGGGCATATCATGATTACCTGGCAAGTGCAACGATATCATATAATAAAAGCTATTGGAAAAACATTGGGCATAGCACAATTACCCGGGAAAAGACAATAAGAAGATATATTAAAATAAATTAAAGGTGGAAACTCAGTGGGTAAGGTGCTTACATGTTGGACTAAGGATGCTGCATCAGCAGTGTAATAGGATGTGAGGGAGATAAATTCAGAGTATATTCAGCTGTCTGCATGCAGGAATAATACAGATTTATATAACCCTTTAGAAAACGTTAGATGCTGTGTGTATAGATAATTAAAACTACGGTGATTTCATTGTATTTTTTGGCTGCTTTTACTTTAAGCCCTCATGTAGGGTCTCTTTTTTAATAAAATCGCATATTTTTGTGTTAGAATAACTTTGAATCGCCATACCAGCCATTTCACTTTGCATGGATTACAGTACACAAGGCTCCTCAACTCTGCAACTTCCCAACTATACCCAAGTAGCAGCAGCCATGCACACATATAAAATCCCATGGCAAGGAAAGTGCAGTGCCCATAGAAACAACAAAATATAAATGAGCTAAATCTCATGATTTTATACCAGCAACTGCATATGGTGCCTCACCTCCAATTGCACCATATAGTTCCACTTAATGTTGGGGGTGTACTCTGGGTTATCTGATTAAAGGGGGCCCTCTCCAGATACCTTCAGTATCCTCTATAACCTCAGTTTTCTTATCCACTACCTGGCAACAAAAATAGCCACATAGCTAGTAATCCCCTCCAGACATACCTTAGCATTCTTTTTCCCTTTGCTCCACTGCAGAGACACGTTACTCTTCTCCTTCTTATTATTATTTAAAAAAGGCCATTTAATCATCACATCTTCCTTAATATAACCATCTCATGCCATGGTGTATTCTGCTAAGCATTCTGAAACAAAAACCCAGCTAATACATGAGTAAGCAGACATAACAGTTCTTACAGCTTATCTCTTTTTGAACTTGAGATAAACTGTGCGAATCAACTCACTACTGAGTTACAGATTAGACAGCAGCTAACAGACTAGTTTTAAGTATATTTAAGTAGTTTTAAGTATTTGCAGAATTCAAATGAAAAGAGCAGCTATTTTGAATTTAACAAATTTGAATTCTTAATTTCTAAGATGTTTAATCTGAGACAGATATTACCAAATGTAAACATTATTTGATTGTGTCACTTCTTAGCATGATGAAGTACTCCTACATAAGCAGAAGATGCACACTACTGAACCAAAGTTGAATCAAGACTAAATCACATCTGCTAGAACTATGTGTGTTATTTTCCCTGCAAACATAATCACATTTCCCCCAAGTACTGCCAAATAAGATAAGAAAAAGTTAGTAGACCTACGTTCACTTTGCGGTGACACGTTTGAAGAAGACATCATCCTTTTTTTTTATTTCGTCATGACATACTTCATGACATCAGTAAGTTACTTGGTCTTATTGATTTATGCAGAGACATGCCTACCTGCTGCTGCAGGGCTGCTGTTCTGCAAGGAGTAATGCTGACTTCTGACTGTGCCCTCCACTGCAACCTTCAATTGCTTGGGATGTCAACCCACACAGCCACCTGGTTAAAAGTGCCAAAGCTATATTGTGCAAAATATAGTGTGTTGTAATGAACTGCTGTTGCCAGTTATAGCTGATAGGTGATGTGATGACTCAACAATGGACCAGTAATCAAGGAACCTCAATCCTCAGCACTAGCAACAGTGGTGGACGCACGCTTGGAGGATGACAAGTACACTCAGAGTATTTCCAGATGCAGCTCTCTGTATCAAGTGCAATGTTACTTCAGAGCATAGAGACCACAGTCAGTCTGGAGCTGGTTTCTCCCTCTTTCTCTAGATCTCCAATAAGACTACCCACTGGCACAGCTGTAGAGTTGAGATCCTAGCTGAGTGGCCAAGCCAAGACCTCCAGCACCCTCTCTGTCCAACCAGTGCTTCATGTCCCTGCCCAAGTAACTGACACACACACTCTTTGAGGTTTGATTTACACACACACACACACACACACACACACACACACACACACACACACACACACACACACACACACCTGGGAAAGGCTGTCACAGGTTTACTAGCTATGCCCCATTTTGCCCAGTCTATAAGGTAGTTATCCCTGCCAGCAGCCAACTCCTTATCAGCTTATTTAAGGCCCTTAACAAAGGGTGTCCAATCTTACTGTGTAATATTAATATTAATACAAATGGTAGTTTGACCAAAAGCAAGGCTATTAGGAGTGGCCCACACAGTGTCACCAAATAAATATGTAAGTACTCTCAGAACTTACAGTAAATATCTCTACAAAGATCAGCCACAATGAAAGGTTTAAATATATTTAATAATAAATAATAAGAAAAACAAGACAATACTATATATATATATATATATATATATATATATATATATATATATATATATATATATTTACAGTGACATCAGAGTTCAAAAATCACAGGAAATATTTAAAACAACATTGCAGGACAGTCTGAAATAAATAAAGAAAAATATCTAAACTAAGATTTGTTATATTCCTGACTACATCTAAGAGAATTATACTATTCCGTAGTAACTTACTTCATCAGAGCAACGCAGATGTTGTGGTGCGTACTTCTTGTCAGGTCCAAGACAGAATACAGAATGCTCTCTCTCTTTCTCTCTAAGAGAGTTCTCAAATTAATATAAAATATTACTGCTGGGATAGCTTGCAGAATGACATAATTTCTTGTCATCTGATTCTATCCCAAATGAAACCCCACTACTGGAAGCTGACAATATTTATTATCTACCTGTGAAAATACATAGACCTCAGATCTTTGGAAGATGCTGAAAATCACAAAACAATTACATTCTTTCACATTTTAAGACTAGTGATTATTTCACCCTAGAGACAATACAGAAAGCTCCCTAGTTTTAGACATCAGGTCTCCTTGCTGCATTGAAACTGAAAGCTACCATCTTTTATGGCATAGCCATAAAGTAATTTAATTTCAGTTATTTTTCTGAAGTTAACCTCCTGCATTCCAGTTTCCACTGTTAAAATATATACATTTAAACAGTTACAATAGCGCATGTACATTTCTGTTCTTTTCCAGTAGTGCACACTGTGGTTACACAAGCACGTTATAAAATACCTTTTTTAACACACACGTCTGTACAAACCAGTTTGATATATGCATGGCATACAGTTCTAATAAATTTGTAATACAAGCATCTTACACAAATCATTTCGATATTCACCAATGACATATGATTATTTACAAAATTCCAGATAGCTGGGCTGGCAGTATCTCCATTTTTCACAGTTGACTTGCTGACTAATTAGGTCACAAGTGATTTGATGACCTCCAGCCCATAGGTGTGGATGTAGTTTACCCAATTATTGAGGAATTGCCCTTTTTTTCTATTTTTCAAAAACCTAAAATGCTGAGCAACTGATCCTATTGTGCTTAGAGGGATATGTTATATTTTGATTAGACATCACTTTGTGTCATTGCACCCCAGTTAATACAAATTCTGCTGATCAAAATAGATCACTTGGTCTTGTCCTCCCACCTCAAAGAGAGATGGCTCCTTGCTAAATTATACAACATTCAGATTTGCATGGTCCATAACTTTTTTAACAGCAACCACACCCTCACATCCTGACAAGCCCAAGTCTATTTGCTTCATGCTGAAAGCCTTCATAATAAAATCCCTTACCTCCATGCCTGGTTTTCCCATAATCACCCTGACTTTGTCACCATCTGAGAAACCTGGCTTAAACCATACATAAAAGACAGCAAAATATTACTACCTGGTTACCAAATGATCTGTAATGATAGACCCAATAAGAAAGGAAGTAGCGTAGCCATAGTCCACTCTACTGCCTACACAGTTACTCCATTCATCAACCCCATTCCTACATTTGCAATCTCTGAAGTAAACATAGCCCACCTAAAAATAAACAACCACAAATCTATTTACATAGCTGCCCTCTATATCACCCTAGCAATAATAACAACATTCCAATACTAGAAGACATCATATCCTGGTTCTCCTCTAACATCAGTAATGAAACCTATATCCGTGGCGATATAAACATTAATTGGTCCACCATCATCTCTCAACCCCCCTCTCAATCAATCAACCTCTTTAAATTCACCCAGATAATCAACTCTCCTACTAGGCACAACAAAAATGGATCCTCCGGCACCATCCTTGACTGGATTTTAATATCTCAGCCTAAACTTATCTCAATTTCAGGTACCCTCCCTGGCTCTGTCAGCAACCACCTACCAGCCTTTGTTGACTGGCACACTTCTCCATTTCAAAAGCAACATCACTACATTTACACCTGTAACCTCTCTAAATTCAACCCTCAAACTTTCACTAACTGTCTAAAGCTAAGCGACTGGACCTCCCTAAAAACTCTGCCCTCAACAACACAAACAACTACTTGAAACCTTTTCAAATCTACTCAACAGCCATGCTCCTCTCAGAACCAAATGGGTCAAATCTAAAATCTCCCCCTGGCTATCAAAAGAAACCTACAAATCATACTCCTAAGAGACAAAAAAAGTGGAAACAATACCATAACAACAAACTACCCATTACCCTACTTGAATTCGAACAACTCCGCAATACAGTAAAGAAACTAATAACTAGAGACCGCAAATCATACTACACCAATCTCCAAACTGAGCACTCCACCAACCCAAAAAAGTTCTGGAATATTATCGCCTCTCTCCTCCATCCCGGTAACAAAGATAACCCTTGCCCTAACCCTGACCTCACTGACCTAGACACAGCCACATCATTTAACTCCTTCTTTGTGGAGTGTATAGCTAAACTAACTACCACCTTCCCACACCCCCTCCATGTTCATCCCCCCACCCTACTCCCACCCTACTGATAACACACAGCTATCCCCCACCTATAAGCTCAACCCTTTCCCCACAAGCACAATAAAAAACTCCTCCAACTAAAACCATGCTGTACTGCACCAGACAACTTGCCCCCCCTTCCTCAAACCATTGGCTGACAGCATAGCCCTGCCAATCTCCATTTTAATGAACAGATCCATCCAATATTCCAATGTTCCTTCAATATGGAAACATGCTTTCATCATCCCACTCCACAAGGTAGGCAAAAACTTTGACTCCACCAATGTCATGCCCATTGCCATCCTTTCCCCACTCTCAAAAAATCTTTGAAAGGTGTATTCATACTCAACTGATGTCATAGCTAACACACAATAACCTCATCACTCCACCAACATGGCTTCTGTCATGGCCACAGTACCATCACTGCCTTTCTGTCCTTTCTCATATAAATCAGCCATGCCCGTGGCTCTGGCAAACTCGTATCTATCCTGTTCCGAGACCTATCCAAAGCTTTCAATACCATCTCCCACCCAATACTCTCAACTCTCCTCTCTCAACCTATCTCCCTCTACCATATCCTGGTTCTCTAGCCACCTCTCCAAAAGACAGCAAGCTGTATAATGGAAATCTTCAACCTCCTCCTTGTTACACACGCCCATAGGTGTTCCCCAAGGTTCTGTCCTTGGCCCCCTACCTTTTAATATATTTATCAATAACTTTCACCACACCATCCCCAATACCACTGTAATCTAGTATTCAGATGATTCTGTAATCATCTGCACTTCTGACTCCCCCTCTCACTTGCTACTAAAACCCAGTCAGCCTTTACTAAAACAGAAACCTGGATGCACAATAACCACCTCACCCTAAACGCAAGCAAAACTAAACTAATGATCTTTACTCCCTCTAGAATCTCCTCCTTTGGCAATACTTCTTTTACCATATTAAGCCAGAACAATACCCCTATTGAAATAGTATCTCATACCAAGTTGCTTGGTGTCACTTTTGATGAGCATCTAAAATTCGACATCCATATTCAAACAGTCATCAAAAAAACAACCCAAAATTAGGACTCCTGTACATGCATAATCACAACCTCACTACCTCCACTAGAAAGACCTTAGCTTCCTCCTACCTCCTTACCTCTCTTATATAAGGACCCCCCCTACTCACCAACCTTCAACTTGGCTTTCAATCCAAATTAGAATTCTGCTACAATAAAATAAGCAAATTTGACACCAACTCCAAGAATTTTTCTCAACACTGCTTCTCCCTACAATTTCTACAATGGCTAGAACTACCTAACTACCTAAACCTACTTAAACTCACCACAGCCCATAAGCTCATCTTCTAACCATCCAAAAGTCCCACTCTCTCCAACACCGTAACCCTATATATTCCAAACTGCTCACTCTGATCAGAAAACCAAAACCACCTACAAATCCACAAACCCTCCTGGCCACCTTCTGCTATCATACTCCCTTGCCAAATTATGGAACTCACTCCCCTCCTCCCTTTGAAACACTCCAAACCACACCACCTTCAAATCTCTCCTCCTACCTATCATCAAAATGGATATGCCCCTGCTCTTCCCTTACATCAGCCCCTCCTCACTCATCTTTCTTTTCCCTTCACTTACTATCTCCCCCTCATGTACTTCTCCTCTACTCTGCCTACACCTGCTGGACTGCCTCTTATTCCCCCATTTTCATTAGATCTCTGACTTATATTTATATCTTATGAAACATTGTAAATGTGTTCTATAAAGATTACAGAATGAATGTAAAAATTACAGAATGAATGTCCACTGTCACTACAGCTAATCTGTATAAAGAAGTTATGTACTTACCATGACATTCCATGTGAGTTTTTCATCTCGCCTTCATTCTTAACTGATGAGTTTGGAGCCGATCCCTCGGCTCCAATACAGCCAATTGCAAAGCTTGAGGTCTTCAAATACCTCAAGGCCAAGTCCCTATCCCATGATGCACCTGGAATTACCTCAGATATTGTTTGCTGCGTATAATAATACCATATGTCATTCTTTCATTCCCTAGAGAAAGGTATAGAAGGATTAATTAACCAGGATGGGTCCAGCATCTCGGTCATCTATCAGCCCAGGAGGGGTTAGGAGGGAGGGAAGTAAGATTGAAGGCGAGAAGAACAACTCACATGGAACATAATGGTAAGTACATAACTTCTTTATGTGAAGTTGTTCAATCTCGCCGTTCATTCTTAACTGATGGGTAGTGTCCCAAGCACCATCGACCTCGGGTGGCTCACGGGAGTATATTTCTCAGGACCATGGATCCAAAGGAGGCCCTGTCCCTGGAGGCCTTGTCAACTTTGTAATGAGTGATAAAGGTATGAGGTTTTGCCCAAATGGATGCTGCACAAATATTATCAATGGCAAGCCTGGAAGAAAAAGCAGATGATGTAGAAACTGCTCTGGTCGAGTGAGCTTTAATCTTGTGTTGCAAAGGCATATTAGCAGTTGAATAGGCAAAGGTGATACAATCAGATAACCATTTAAATAGAGTTTTAGCCACTGGTCTGCCATTCCTGGAGTCCGAGAATGAAATAAAAAGTTGGTCTGATTTTCTGAAATCTTTTGTTCTATCTAAATAAAATTTGAGCTGTCTGTGAGCATCACGTTTGTGCAGCATATACTCTAAATTGTTTGAATGGTTGGGGAAGAAGACTGGCAAATCAATAATCAGGTTGAGATTGGTTTCAGTGCACACTTTGGGCAAAAAAGAGGGTTTTGTTCTAAGAGAGACTCTGGCAACATGGAATATCAAATATGGAGGCTTGATGGATAAAGCCTGAAGCTCTGACACTCTGCAGGCAGAAGTAATAGCTACCAGAAAGATAGTTTTCCATGATAAAAATTTGAGGTCACAAGAGGAAGCTGGTTCAAATGGAGGAAGAATTATCTGGGAAAGCATAAAATTTAGATTCCGTGGAGAATAGGGAGATTTCACAGGTGGTGTAGTATGAAAGGTCCCTTTGAGGAAGGCTTTGGATAACTTGTGAGATATGATATTCAACCCTTCAAATCCAAAATGAAAATTGGAAATAGCAGCCAATTGAACTCAAACTGTTGCTGCTGTGGCTCCTTTGTTAAAGATCATAGTTAAGAACTCTACGATAGGAGGCCGTAGGGGTGTTGTAAGGATCAATATTATTTTTAGAGGCCCATAAAGAAAACTTCTTCCATTTGCTAAGATATAGTTTCCTAGTAGAAGATTTATGAGAAGAAAAAAGGATCTGTTTTGTCTCATTGGAGTGGTTATGGAACCTGGCTATGAAGGAAACTGGAGCAGCCAAGCTGTCAGCTTCAGGGACTGCAGAGAGGGATGAAGATCCCCTGATAAATGCATCAGAAGGTCTGGAACTGGGTCCAGAATCCAAGGATCCTCCAAAAGATGAAGTCAAAAAAAGGGGAAACAAATCTGACGAGGCCAATGAGGGGCTATTAGAATGATGGTCCTTCCCATTTTTGCTTTCTGTAGAAACTCGGGTATCAATGGGATTGGAGGAAATGCATGCAGGAGATCCAGAGGCCAATCGTGTATGAGTGCGTCCCTTGGGGATTCACCCAGAGGGGGAATCGGGGCAAAGTAGCTTCTGCATTTCATGTTCATGTGACTGGCAAAAAGGTTGCAACAAGGCTGGCCCCACCTGCGGAATATCCTGTCTGCCATTTCTTTCTTGAGGGACCACTCATGGGGCAACAAGATGGCCCTGCTGAGCTTGTCTGCTATCACGTTGGATTTCCCCAGGATGTTCATTGTCAACAGAAAGAGCTGGATGGAAACAGCCCACTGCCACACCCTGAGGGCCTCTCGACAAAGGGGATAAGATCTGGTTCCTCCTTGTTTGTTCAAATACCAGACTACTGACATGTTGTACCCAGAGGAAGAAAGTCCTGAAAGTACTGCAACACCAGAAGTACCACTCTCATATCCAGGACAATGATATGCAGATTTGTCTCTTGATCGGTCCATGTGCCATGGGCTGTCTTTCCCTGAAAATGCCCCCCACCCTATCAGGTAAGTCTCTGTGGCCACTGTGGCCACTGTGGCCACTGGAGGGGGTAGCACAAATGGGCATCCTATCATGACATGAAGTGAGGTCAACCACCACCGAAGGTCCTTTTTGCAGGAATTTGTGATCATTATAGTGCGAGACATGGGAAGCTCTTGGTAAGACCACTGAGTGAACAACAGCCATTGTAGTATCTGCATGTGCATACGAGCTAGTGGTATGGCTGAAATTGCTGCTGCCATCATGCCTAATAATTTCAGAACTTCTAATGCTGGTGCTCTGTGTTTTGATATCAGGAGGCTGAGATGCTGCCGAAGAAGAGAGACGCTTTCTATAGAAAGCCTTAGTGTAGTGGTGGTGGTGGTGGTATCTAACTCTGCCCAGATAAAAACGATATGCTGCGATGGCAACAAGGCAGATTTTTCTGAGTTGATTGTAATTCCCAGATGATTGCAGAGTGTCAGAGTGGACTCCCTGGCCTGAATGAGTTGATGCCTGGTGGTGGCAGTAAGGAGCCAATCGTCTAGATCCAGAAACACCTGGAATCCTAGACACCTCAGGTGAGCTGTGACCACTGCTATGCATTTGGTGAACACACTGGGGGCTGTAGTGAGACCAAAGGGCAGAGCTCGAAACTGGTAATGATTGGCTCCAAGCCGGAAGCATGGGTGATCCCTGCATGGCCATTTTTACATGGTAGTATGCATCCTTGAGATCTATAGAGCACATCCAATTGTCTTTCCCTAAGAAGGAAGTATATACTGAAGTGTGACCATTCGAAACTTCTCTTTCTTTATGTATTGGTTCAGTATGCTGAGGTCCAGTATGGGTCTCCATTCCCCTGTCTTCTTTGGAACCAAAAAGAATCTTGAGTAAGTTCCGGATCCTGTCTGGTCTGCTGGGACTGGTTTGGACCTCTATTGTTGCCTGTTTCCTGTAACTGGGTGGAATGTCTGGGATTTTTCTTATGATTGGAGGGGGTGTGGTGAATGGAATGAAGTATCCTCTGGAAATGATACTTTGTACCCAGCTGTCTTTTGTTATTTTGAGCCAGGCATCTGGATACAAAGATAAGTGACCCCCGACTGCCTCCAGAGCAGGACAATCAGGCCCCCTGTCAGGAGCGCTGTTAGGGCTTCCCAGAGAAGTGATCTCTGTCACCCTGGTGTTGCAGACCCCCCTCTGCCACAAGGGCAGCATCTTCCATTATTGCCCCCTCCTCTGCTCCTGGAGGGGAGTTCACCACGTGTGTCCTGAAAGGCTCCTTGGGCTTTTCGGGACCACATTTTTCTTCCCTTTGACCTTTAGGATAGGGTCAGGTAGGGGTGGAAAAACAGATGAGCCATCAAAGGGAGTGCTCATGAAGGATGACTTGAAGGGCTCCACGAAGGAACACAAGCACATCCAGGAATGTCTCCTAAGAGCAATTCCTGTACCCACTGCCCTACTTGTTCCATCAACTACATAAGAGATGAGACGCATGGATGAGTTGACAATAGAAATGAGGGTAGCAAGCTGGGTGGCAATTTTGTTGGGAGCTCCTGCACCTACTGTACCCTGAAGAGTATCTCCTAGCTCTTTAAGGAGATCTCTTTGCAACCTATAAAATGGGTTAAATAGTTTAGTGAACAAAGGGCAAAGATTGCTGAACTAAACATGTGCTTCCCATACATATCTATAATCCTGGAGTCTCTGTTAGGAGGATGGATAGACGAGGAAATCTCAGACATTTCCTTTTTGGTGGCTGCTGCCACCACCATGGCATCAACAGGAACACCTTTCGTAAGAAAAGTTTTGTCAAGGGGGGCAGAAATTAATTTATTGGGCGTCCTCGGGATAGGCTCCTTAGTATCCGGAGACTCCCAAGCCCTTCATGAGACCAACTGCATCAGCTCATCGAAGGGCGGAGACTCCCAAGAGGTGGAGGGCTGAGACCCGAAAGCCTTCAGGTGAACTGACTCATCCTCAGTAGGGCTTTTGGACTGCCAGTAACCCCTCTGCCTAAGGATCTCAAGTATCTCAGTGAATGAGATATCCTCAGAGGGGGACCATGGGGCCCCTTCTGACTCATCTAGGTCAGTATGTGATGTGAGAGACTCCTGTGGGGAGTCTAGATGTTTCCTCTTGCACAATCTCTTCCTGGGAACCTCATCAGTGGGAGCTTCTGGTGAGGTCTTGGAAGAGCATGGGCCACCCAATGGGGCTTCCTGAGGCTCTGGGTCTCTATGCTTGGTCAGGATGTGTGATGCAAAAGCAGATACAGGCACATTTGGGGAGAAGGAAGGCAGACCAGAGGTCAAGAATGTCCTAGGAGACATAACTCTTCTCATGGCATCAAAAGCATCTCTGCTCTGATGAGAGGAAGCTGACAGATCCAAACAAACCGTCAGCACCCCTGGCACCAGGACAGTGGGCTTCAAGCCTGAGGTAGGAGCCAAGCTCATCCGAGCCAAGGCCCCGTGAGGCAAAGTCAGAAATAACAAGTCGATCTGACTGTCCTTCCCGGACCCAACCATAGAGTGTCAGCTCCTAGAGTCCTTGATCGGCACCGAGGACATCAGCATGCACGGAGCCAAAGACACTGAAGCAGGCATTGGCTCCAAGGGTTCCAGTAATGTCAGGTCTGCCTCCTCCAGCTCCGATGGACCAGCATGGCTTGGAGGAGGAATAGATTGAGTCGGTGCAAGGGTCTTCGGCTCTGAAGTCATTTGGGTCAAAGCCGATAACATTTTTCTAAGGCCGGTGCCAATAACAACTTCTGTACCACACAATCCACATCCAGATCCGATAGGCTGAAAGGCGCTTTGGACACCGGTTCCAAGACTCTGGACCAGATCCGAAAGGTAAAGACTGTTGGCTCCAATGGCAGTGGAGCTGAAGTCAAAAACTTTTTCAATTTCTTGGAGTCCGAAGTCTTGGAAGACTTGGAGGACTTGCTGGATCCATCTTGGTCACTCAAAGCTTCCTGAAACAATGGTTTCAACAACCCTCTATCAATTAATTTTTTCTTCCTTTCCTGTAACACCCTAGAGGAGAAGGAATGGCATATAGCACAGCTGTCTTGTAAATGCAGAGCTCCTTGGCAGTATACACAGTTAATGTAGCTGTCTGTTACAGACATCTTTTGGACACACTTTGGGCACTTTTTAAACCCAGACTTAGGGTGCTGGTCTTGGTCAGCCATTGAGAAAAAAATTACTGTCACACAATACAAATTTGGCAATAATTGACTACAAGAAGCCTTAAAAAGAAAAATACAGTTTACTGGCCCGAGCTAAATTCAGAACCTCCAATCTATTGCAGTGGCAAACTAGATCTGAGGTAATTCCAGGTGCATCATGGGATAGGGACTTGGCCTTGAGCTATTTGAAGACCTCGAGCTTTGCAACTGGCCATATCAGAGCCAAGGGATCAGCTCCGAACCCATCAGTTAAGAATGAACAGCGAGATTGAACAACTTCACATATAATGTTATCTCATCTTATTTAAGAATGTCCACTGTCACTACAGGTAATGTTATCTCTTCATACTTGTTAATTGTACTCTTAGCATATATAATATACTGTGTTTGTTATGCATGTTTGCTATTGTTATGGAGCTTTTCTCCCCAGACCTCCACTGAAAATATCCTCTTCTTGGCCCAGTGGACATCCCTGGTCATCAAACTGAAATAAATAAATAAATAAATACATAAATAAATATAACATTAAATGTTCCCATCACTTTCTCTATCTCTGTTTCTAAAGATATGACATGAAGTGATATGGACAGCTATGATATCCAAAAGTAAAACTTTACTAACCCCTATTGTTGAATATTAAAAAGACATGAAGGATAGTGACCATTTCATATAAAATACTAGAGATTACATCATATCTTGAAATTCTGAGTATAGCCTCACTTTTTATTTATAAGGGGGAAGCAATGGGCTTAGATGAAGCACTAGCAAATATCAAAATGTTGCGTGTATTAAAAAAGAAAGCTCTTGAAGGAACTCAGTATGGTATGGAGAGAAAGCTGAATCCCAAATGACTGGAGAATAAGCCTTTTAGTGCCAGTACACAAGAACAAAGGAGACATTCACAACTGTCGGCAGTACAGAGGTAACAAACTCCTGTCACACTACATTAAAGTGTTGGAAAGGGTGATTTTTAAATGAATATGAAGAACAGATGAAAGCAAGATGAGAGATGAGCACCTCAGATTCAGATCAGGATGCAGTTCAACTGGCCTAATGTTTGCAGTGAGATAGATATTGAAGAAGAAGCTGGCGATGAAGGAAAGAGTCCAACTGGGTATTCACCAACTTGGAGAAAGCATAACAAAGCCCTAAGAAAGCCCATTTGTGCAGTCATGTTAAGGCTTGTAGTCCTGACAATACTGGAAGAATAAGCAGTGTACAAGAACCCAATAACAAATATATGAACAGTGTTTGAACTCGGACCAAGGTTGCCAGTGGCAATGAGTAAGCGTCAGTGTTCAGCTCTCACCTTACTGCCCTTCATACTGGTGATGGACAACATTAGCAAACAGGTCAACAAAACCATTATAAGCAGATGATGTGACCATATTAGCAGATTCTAAACAGAAACTACAGCAAATAGGGGACTGGATGCAAAACTTAAAGCATATAAGATGACACATAGTACAGATCAGTCATCAATTATAGCAGCAAATGCAGGAAATTAGAAGAAGCAGAAAACTGAGAAAGAATGAGAAATTACTGAAACAAGTTAACAGCTTCAAATATCTAAGAGGCATAGTGAAGGATAAGAAAAGCCTAAAAGAGGAGGTCAAAGTTAGAATTAAAGGTGCTGCAGCCAACTGGCAAAGAGTGCCAGGGATAGTGTATGACAGAAGAAAATGACAGAAGCTGAAAAGTAAGGTGTACAAAACAGTGGTGCAACCAGTACCACTGTATGGTACAGAAACCTTGGCAGAGCAGTTGAGGAAGATTGAGGTGATGAAGATGAAATGCCTGAGATGGGTAGTAGGATGCACACTGTTGTTCAGATAAAGATATTAGGATATCTGATCAGAAGCCAAAGTAACCCCAATTGCAGAGAATGGTTAGCAGAACAGACTGCCTTGAAAACAGCACAAACATATGGTTAAGCATGGAGTGACTCACAGACTACAGTCATTTTTTTTCACATTGTCTTTGTAGAGCCTCTGCATCAAAAATATATAGCAATGTCTGTTTAAACAGCTATAATGGTATGTTCAGCTGCCCTGAAGCATTGTGTATAATTATGATCTCCAACTTATTTTCAGAGTTTCCATGTTTCAAACTAAGTGAGTGACTGCCAAGGAGACTATTTATGTGGCTCATGCTGCGAATTTGCAGAACTGTACTTATTTACAAAAGGTCTGTGGATTTTTGTTACATTATTCGTCACAGTTACGTGCAAGCACCATTTCACATTTCTCAATTCTGTGGTACATAGTACCATTCCACATTTCCCAGTTCTGTAGCACAAAGCACCATTCATTATTTCCCTGTTCTGTGGCATATAGCATCATTCCACTTTTCCAAAAACAGGAGATGTTTCGCCAAAATCACTAGTAATCCAACCAAAAGTAAAACAAAACAAGAAGGCAGACCAGGACAGTGGAATTTCACTAAATATCACCACTTTATTTTTAACGCTACCAGTTCCACACTTTTTCGTCTACGAACTAGACTTCATCAGAAATGCACCCAATACAATGACCCTTGTCTTTTATACACGTAGGTTTAATAGTGCCTATCACAACCCCCTTCAATTAATCAATTACAGCCTTAAATTAAAAGAGATATAAACCCTTTATGGTTACATAGACAGATCATCCAAAACTAAAACAGAGACTAAATCCTATCCACTTTATAGTTTAACTATAGAAATTCAAACACTCATATCTATTAAATAATCTAATTAAAAACATTACTAATTAAAAAAAAAAAATCATGGTAAGTCATTCCAAATATTGAAATCGCATTTATAAAAATGTACAAACACATTATAAGGTGTGTATAATAAATCAATCCAATAACATCTGATCTTCCGCTCCGTCTTGCCAACATAAAATGCATCACAGACGGAGCACCTGGCCAGGTATACCACTCTCTCACTATTGCAATTAAAATGGAACTGACCACTGATCTTCCTATCTCTACTAGATATATAGACCCATTCCCCATGTGCAATAGATTGACATTGGGAACAGGCCCCACAATGGTATGTTCCTTTACATTTACCGTTAACATTCACAAGTCTTCCATGATCTTTGAGAAGATTTTTTTAAATTTCTCCCCTTCTTAAAAATAAATTTCAAGGGCAAATTCCTATCGAATGGTAAATCAGTGAGCTCTAGAAAATTGTTCCATTCCATTCTATGTCCATTCCGTTCTAACTATGTGATTGCAATGCAAAATATCAGTATTATATTCAGTAATAAAGGCCCCACTATTCTAACCCCTATTCATGGTTCCCTTTACGCCCTGTTCATAGTTGTCACCAAATGCCAGACCTAAGACTGGGCAATATTTTGTGCCTCTATTAAAACTAACGTCATCTCTAATATCCAGTAGGAAATCATCAGGGTATCCCCTTTCTCTGAAAATACCATCCAAAAAAATCACATTCCAATTCAAAATTGGCATCAGAGGATGTCATCCTACTGGCTCAAATGTATTGCCCCCTAACCAAACTCTTTTTCTGAAACATAGGATGGGAACTATTATAGTGTAAAAAAGAATTGGAATATGTATTTTTTTCAAAGATTTTTGATTTTATATTCCCATTTTCTATTTTGTCAATTGATACATCTAGAAACTGTAAAGTATTCTTAGAAATATTGCTGGTAAATTGCAAAAAGCTGGTGGTGGTTTCTATATAAGCTAGAAACTCATGTAACTTCTCATCATTCCCCATCCAAAACAAACAAATATCATCCAAGAATCTTACATATTTTAACCAGTATTTCTTGAATTCAGATTCAAGGATGAATTTTTTCTCCCACCAGGCTAATACAATATTGGCGTACGTGGGGGCACAGTTAGCCCCCATCGCTATGCCCTTAAGCTGGTGGAGGAATTCTCCCCCAAAAAATATGAAGTTGTTGTACAAAACTAACCTTATCAAGCAAAGAATCAAATGTAAGTCATTGGTGGAGGCCTTACATTTCTCGACCAGAAAGTCTTCCAACCACCGAAGACCTGTACTGTGGGGAATGATGGTAAAAAGATCTTTAATATCAATAATTACAAAAGTCACTTGTTCAAAATTTCCTCTAGGGTTTACCCCCTTCAAAAATTCCCAGGAATCTTTTAATATCACTCAGATACTGGTGGGACTGGTGTAACTGGAAGCGTTAAAAATAAAGTGGTGATTTTTAGTGAAATTCCACTGTCCTGGTCTGCCTTCTCGTTTTGTTTCGCTTTTGGTTGGATCATTCCACATTTCCCTGTTCTATGGCACATATCACCATTCCACATTTGCCTGTTCTGTGGCACATAGCACCATTCCACATTTCCCAGTTCTGTGGCACATATCATCATTTCACATTTTCCAGCTCCGTGGCACATATGGATGAAACTTTGAATATGGCCTACACGACAACAGACTGATTAGTAACCCAGATGCTAGCAGAGCTGCTTAAGTAGGGAAACAAATGATGAGGTAGATTTTTCTCAGCTCAGCCTCCCCTCCCCCTGAGGTATGGGTATGTACATGTATCCTGCAATGTGTGCCCAGCTATAATCCCTGCTGAAGACCAGAGATGGGAGAGAGGTATATCTGTCCGAAAAGAACCAGGCCAATAAGGTTAATGTAACTTGCATCAAAGGGTGGCAAAGCCCTTACAATGTCCTACTGCATAACCAACCCTTGGGGCATTGTAGGCATGTTTATGTAATGCTCAGCTTACATTCTTGACCCCCTTACACACCAAAAGGGGAATAAATGTGTTGCAGGGGCTCAATCAGCAGTGGAAGGAGAACAGAAACTACACCCAAGAAAATCAATATATAAGCTTAAGGCATTTGGACATTTGACTTAAATCCATTGCTTTTCAATATCATGACACATTTATACTGTTGTTTTTTTGAAAATAAGGTACAAGCATCAGCTCTGGAATTATATCCTCAGTTTCTCCATTGGTTCTAATTGCCAAAATGTGGCCTGAAACAACATAGGTTCATACACCTTTAATACATGATGGAATGCGTATCCTACACATTACTTGCTGGCCTACTCACAGCAAGAGTGAATGCTGATGTATGAGAATATGATCATAACAGATGCAAGGCATCGAGTAAGAAGGAAAATATTACAAAGCAAAAGGAAGAAAATTAAATTGGAAAGGTGGAAATGATAATATATGAGTGCAAGCTGTCATTTATTAAGATTTATTTGCCAAGATAACATGTTTTATCATAACGACAAATACTCTGTGCTGAGAATCTATTTTTAATTAAAGTACACGCATTAGTATTAATTTGTGTATGTAGCTGTATAACTTAATTTAATGTTTTTGGCATTAATACAAGTTTAATTTTAAACTAAACGATTACTATACAAGAAAGATCATGGTTTCACTACAGATATTTATTTAGCTTAATCCTTAATATTCAAGAAGAACGATACAGGGATTAAGTGCTATATTAGACAGAAGTAAATTAAATGTTGCCCTTTTATATATTCAGTGACTTTCTTCACCCAATAATTGTGATTTCTAGTAGGTTAGTGCAGTATGTAGTTCAAAATAGCATGGGTAACATGCTATTTTGAACTACATACTGCACTAACCTACTAGAAATCAGGAAATGCAGGATGTATGCTATTTTAAGAGACAAGTTGCATGAATGAGTAATGATCAAAATAGCATATTGTGCGGCACATGCTAATGAGTACATAATGACACGTTAATGAGGAACTCAGTGCAAATGAGCCACAAAAATATACAAATGAAGAAAAACATGCAAGACTGATTCAGAAAAATAACAAGTTGGTGGTGCAGACCCACCATTTTGAATACAGATTTATGGAGTACCTGACAGGAGCAAAGCTAGAAATAGCAGCAGCAGCAGCAGCAGAACCACAGTGGTACAGTATGGTAGTCCACTGAAGTCAGTGCTTGCATTGTGGTGTGTTGCAGCCATCTTAGCCAATTGGGGAAATACAGAGAGCACCTGATGTACCAACATCTGACACATCAACAGAGGGTGGACCATTTCAGAGTAGACATGAATAGTGTAAGGAACAGATCTCAATTCTGTCACCCAGAAGTAGGTTTAAGGGGATCCATGGTATTGGCCATTCTGGTCATTCTGTTGTATATCAAGGTATGTATAGCATTAACCATCTACAGCAACCTTTTAAAAACCTTCAGGGCACACAATAAAGATACTGCTGAAGGTATGTATAGCATAAACCATCTACAGCAACCTTTTAATAACCTTCAGAGTAGATAATAAAGATACTGCATCAGCCTTACAAATCCAAAACCAGTTGTGAGACATTATGCTACATCATTAAGGCTTAATTGGTGTGGGAGTACTTTCTGCTTACATATGTAAGCAAATAAAGGTAGCGTTTAATTATCTCCACAACATAAAATGAAGAACTCTTTTGAATGTGGTTAATCTCTGGCTTGTGGTAGGTAAATTATTTGACTTTCATAAGTAAATATTTTGTTTATTTAGATTACTCTAGCTTGTTAAAAGTAGCTAATAGGCCTCTGGGACAAAGACAGTTAGTCAGTGCTAGTGAACTGTACTTTCATGATTATTGGCCTAGTTAAAACTGTTTTTTACTGATCTGCTTACTGAATGGACTGTTGTTGGTTCCTTAAAGCCTGTGGAATTTAGTTTGCCATTAATCCTGGTTTGGGAGCACTTTCTGCTTACGTGTTTAAATAAAGAAATATAGCTCCTGATTACCTCCATAACAGAAAATTAAGAACTACTTCTTGCAGCTTGACATTTTCTGCAGCCCTCCCACCCTTTTCCTGTTGTGGTTTTAAAAGGTGGTGTCTCTTGCCCCTTATGGTAATTTCACTTCTAAAGTCCATTCTTTCCTTCTTTCATTTCTACTGCCTGTTGTGTAAGGTATTCTTATACTTTTCCCAACCACTACTCTAGGAGACCCCTGTTAAAACCCAACCCTTAAACCATAATGGGCCACCCAAATACAGGACCGGACAACATGGATATGCAATTTCCAAATATCTCTGTAGCCAGCTTGGTAGTTATGGTTATTCTGAGACAATGCAGCAATTGTCTCATGTTCTCAGACAATAAGTTAATCCTTAAGGAAGCTAACACAGTATATGAGAGATGTAAATACACAACTTCCTTGGAGGCAAAAACTCTCTTCCAAACAAGGTTGTGAAGAACACACATAATACTTCCCTCATACATACTACTCATCACACAAACAGATCTTCTTATGCTGGGGTGCTTAAAAGAAACCTTTCTAAACCTCAAAGACTAACAGCAACATCTTTCCTCAGCAATCATTAACGCAAACACCAACCACCACACATAATCCTACATCCAATGGTCCCGAAAGAACGAAGCCCATAAAGCAAGCAAGCACTTTACCCAATACTCTTGTCATTGGCCTTCCATTGTATGCCATACAAATGCCCCGCTCACCAGGTTAGGCAAGGAGAAGATAACTGTCAGTTGCCTATCTGGAGTTAGGATCCACAAAATCATGTATGCACTCATGTCAGTGCACTCCAGGATTAATATGATTCTGTCATAGTGCATGTGGGTGTAAATGACCTGAGTCATACCTCAATGGACTATACAAAAAGAGAGACATTACATGGATCTCTCTTGAGTATGTGTCAAAGACAGATACAAGCCTTGCAATGAGCAGCATTTTCCCTTCATAAAGAATGATGGCATGGTATGTACATAAAATGATTGATGTTAATAACTGGCTTAGTTTCTGGTGTCACTCAAGGGTGATCAAATATCTTCAGCATGGGAGTATGGTTAATAGACCATGCTGCTTTGCCAAGGATGGTCCGCACCTTTCCCCACTAGTGTTTTTATTATTGGCTAAAATGTTATCCACCCCTTAGAGCCTTTTTTTAGGCAATGCCAAAATAGCAAAAACTACCAACATAGCTAAAAAGACTCAAAGCAACCTTAATGTGTTACTGCTCAATGGTAAACAATAACTTCCACACCCTACAAGCTCTCCTCAATATGGAGAATGTAGACATCTGTGCGTTACTGAGACTTGGTTCAAAGCCTTAGAAAGTACTCTGGTAGTGGAAGGTTACACTGCCTTCCAACATTTAGACCTACAGCAGCACAGACGGATACTAAAGGTAGAGGTGTCTCAGTCTACTTTAGCAGCAAACATACATCCAGATTGGTCAAACACGATGATGCCATGGAGTTCATCTATGTGCAGGTTACCTTAGATAAGACCCCTTAACCTATCCTAGTTAGCTATAGGTCACCTTATATGTCCCAAGATTTTCACAGCTTTTACCTACACCTATGCATTCACTAAGCAACCAAATATCCTATTCACGGGTGACATTTTTATAGACCGAGGAACATGATTGTCTGAAACTCACAAGCACAATCTTCCTGGACTTTATTAACACAAACACCCTGAACTAGATAGTGCGTGCTCCAGCCAGTGGATCAAATACAATGGATTTGGTACTCACCAATATTTGAGAGCATTGCACTCCACCACCACGCACGCACTAGTGAGATTGGATCACAAACCTGTTTTCTTCAAAATAAAAATCGATTAAAAAATCCAACTTAATATGTAACAGTTAGGAACTATTCTAGGGCAGCCTACATCCTATAAAGTGACAGTGTTAAAATTCAAGGCTCCCCATAACCCCAAGACCACAGCTAACTATGGAGAATTATTCACAGAAACCCTGTACAAACATGCAAATGGCTGCATAGAGGCTGCTGTACCTATCTGAAATAAGACCAAAACAAGCAACAAAAACACCCCCCACTGGTGGAATCCACACCTCAACAGGGTATATAACAAAAAAAAAAAGGCATGGCCAAAATCAGATAGACCAACTCCCATAAAGAAAAGAACTCTCTGATTCAAGTCAACATGATATTAAGAGGTCTAATTAAGTCTAACAAGGCCAGCTATGAGGTCAGAATAGCCTCTCAGGCTAAGGACAATCACAAGACGTTCTTCAGCTATGCCCAGAACCTTAAAGGTAACAAACACAATAGTGTACTGAACTGGTGGTTAATGACACCCCCTTCACTGATCAGAGAGACAAAGTGAATCTACTGGCCCACAAATTCAGCCCTAACTTCACCTCTCACCCCCCCCCCCAACTACCATCTGTAAAATCTTTTCTGGCATAATCTCTCTGACTATTAGCAGAGATCAAAGATATCTCTGGTTATCTCATGAATAGTCTAAAACACATGCTATTAGGACAACTTTATGCACTCCTCAATTACAGCCTCAAAACAAGTTACATACCAAGTGAATGGGGGACTGCAGTGGTCATCCCTGATAAGTGTGGACCATCAACCGACCCAGGGAACTACAGACCCACCAGTGTGACAAGTCTAATATACAAAGCCATGGAAAGAATGATCATGGAAATGATCACCAAGCACACTGGCACCCTACAAGCACTGGACCCATTCACTTTGGCTTTGTTAGGGAAGGTCATGCTTACTTTACCTGAATTATTTATTTTACATTTTTTAACCGGGGGCGTCTGACTGAGCTGAAAAGGCCCTTTTTCAGCAGATGCCCGGGGAGAAAAGCTCCACAAAGAAAAATTACAGATACATGATCATGATCAGTATACACACAAATTACAAAAGACATGTTTTTACAGTGGTATGCAGCACATCAACAGTTACAGTGGAGAGAACAAACAAAAAAATATTAATTTAAAAATAAAGGTACTTAATAGATTTGTGGTGTACAGCTGAAATTTGGAACATAGGTAGAATACATACATAGTACACAGATACCGTACATACATTGTAGATTAACCAGTGTTTGTGAGGATAATTTTCAATCTTAATCAAGTATTCTAGGTTTAGTATGTGTACCTTATCCGCTTTCACTAGCCTGGGGAGCAATCATGGCACTGCCAACTTTGCTTGAGATTTTGCCTGATGAGGTCTTTAAAGGAGGCTTTGGATGATGTGTTTTGAATGCTAGTGGGGACAGAGTCCATTTTTAGCCACTGAACTACTATATAGTGCATCTCCAAAGCTATTGTAGCTGTTGGTGACTTCTAGTAGTAGTTTGCTTGATAATCTAAGAGACCTTTTGGCTGAGTGATGTTGTACTAGATTTTTGAGGGCAGAACACTTATTGGGGAGGTAATAGATAGAATGACAGAGGCAGAGGTTAGGAGGCTGGGCAGTTCAAGCCAGTGGACCTGTCTCAAAGCAGTACAGTGATGAGTTCTATATGAGCAATTTGCAGCAAAGCGAACAATTCTGTTATAGCAGGCTTCCATTTTGCTTAGTTCAGTTTTGTTGAGATTAGTCAGAATGGGAGATGCATAGAGTAGGGTGCATAGACGTTGGGAACGAGCAATGGCTGATCTTGTGCTGTTGGTAAGAAATGGTTTGATACGGTAGAATGATCCCAGTTTGGCATGTACTTTTTTAATAGTTAAGTTGAGATGATTATCAAATTTTAGGTGGGAGTCTATGGTTATTCCCAATAGCTTAGCCTGTGCTACTGGAGCGATTGGAGTAGCATTTGTGGAGTAGATAGTGAATTGACTGTTATCAGTGTTTTTGTTAGAACTGGTTATAATCATAAGCTGAGTTTTCTTTGGATTGAGGATAAGTTGGGCTTTGGTTTGGTAGTTTTCAACGTCAGAGAATGCTAGCTGAGTTGTTTGCAGGAGGGTAGGAATGTTTTGTGCAGCACAGATTAAAGTAGTGTCATCTGCATACTGAATGATAGATGCATGCTGTGTGGAGGTATGGAGGTCATTTGTGAAGATTGTGAATAGTAGTGGTCCTAAGATAGAACCATGTGGGACTCCTATAGTTATGGGCAGCTGAGGAGAGAGAGAATTTTCCCATTTCACAGCTTGGTACCTGTCGGTTAAGTAGCTTTGGAACCAGGTAAGAGTGGAATTTGATAGGCGATATTGGTTTAGTTTGTTTAGCAGGATTTGGTGTGAGACTGTGTCAAATGCTTTGGGCATATCCAAAAAAAGAGTTGACAGCTGCAAGCCTTCATTTTTGAGATGGTTTACTGTGTCTATGAAGCAGAGGAGGGCTGTAGTGGTACTATGGGCAGGTCTGTAACCATGCTGAGTAGGTGACAGGATGTTGCAGTCTAGGAGATCTTTAGCATCTGGGTATTGATGCATTTTTCTAGGATTTTGGCCAGGGGGAGAGTAAAGCAATGGGTCTGTAGTTATTAAGTTCAGTGGAGGTCCCACCTTTATGTATGGGTGTAACACAGGATATTTTCCAGAGTTTGGGCACATAGTTTTCAACAATTGATCTGTTTATGAGAGTGGAGACTGGGATAGCAATAACATCTGCTGTGAGTTTCAAGAAATAGCTGGGGAGTAAGCCGGCTGCTGTTGATGAGGTTTTTAGTTTGGAGAGCATGCTTTTTATTGAAGTGGTGGAAACTGTTTTGAGGGTAAAGCTTGTATTAGAGTTATTTGTGTTGGGGGGATAGTGAGGAAGGAACTGTCCTGTGATACTAAGGATAGAATTGAGTTCACAAAGTGGGAGTTGAATTGTGTTTTGATGGGAACTTTAGTGTCAGGGGTGGTTGGTTTGGGGATAGCCTTTTGGGTGGGTTGTAGTAGCTGGTTTACATTTTTCCAAACTTTTGGAGGTTGTGTTGGTATTTAGTTTGTAATGTTGTGTAATAGGATGTTTTTGCCCAGCCTAATGCATTTTTTTGCAAGGTTACACAGTTCTTGGTACTTAGTTAGGCTTTGTGTTTCTTTGTTTTTTTTTATAGTAAAGCCAGGCAGTTTCTCTGGACTTGAGGATTTGTTTGGTTTCTTTACTGAGCCAGGGTTTGTAGAGGTTCTAACCTTGATTTTGCACAATGGAGTGACAGTGTCTAGGTGTTGTAGAAATGTTTTGTTGAAATATGCTACAGCCTGGTCAAATGGAAGGGTTTTTATGGGGGTCCAGTCACAGTTACAGAGTAAAGTATTGAGGACCTCAGGAGAGAATTTTTTTGTGTTTCTAGTGGATATATAGTTAGTGGTTTTGCATATGCTTGTTCTACTACGTATAAAGTATATTATGTTGTGGTCACTTAAGGTGTCTGGGAGACTGCCTGCGTGGGGGTACAATGTGGGGTTGTTAGTTAGGACCCAGTCAAGGATGGATTCCCTTTTAGATTTTTTATCACATCTAGTTGGAATTTGGACTAGCTGCTGGTAGCCATGGAGATTTATTAGATTGCTTGGTGGTTCTGATATGCAGGTAAACCAATCTAGGATGAAATCCCCCAGAATAAGAGTTTCTTGTGAGTATGTGGAAGAACACCAGGATAAGAAGTCTTCAAGGCTAGCAGGTGTGTTACCAGGTGGAATAAAGATCAAAATTGTGGTGATGATCTTTTTAGGGTGAAGTTGAAGTTGTGAGATAAGTATGTCCCAATTATTGGGGGAGGGGTAGGAGTTTGGTAATTGACGTACAGTTAAGTTTGACTTATACAGTAAGGCAGTTCGACCCCCTTTACAAAGTGGTCTGTCTTGTCTAATGATATTGTGTCCGGTAGGGAGAACTTCTGAGTTAGGTATGTTTTTATTTAGCCAGGTTTCTGTTAAAGCAACTATGTCTGGGGAGCAGTGTGCTATTGTGGCCTGGAGTTCAGGTATGTTATTTTTGATACTTCTAATATTAATATTTAGCATTAAAAGATGGCTGGTTTTGCTGCTGTTGTTGATTTGCCCAGGGATGAAGATAGTGGGGGTGTTATGTTCTGACATTTGTGTTGGAGCAGTTTTTGTTGGGCCTGGGTTGGGGTGGATATCCCCACTTATGGTGAGCCTGGTGTTAAAATGGTGATACAGATGTTGGAGTTTGGTGAGGAGTGTGAGAAAGTATTGTGCTTTTTTGGAATAGGAATGAGAGCATATGTGTTTAGTTCTGAATTGGTCCGTTATGTAGTTCTTGAACAATTGTGGGCAAATATTATTATAATGTGTGGTGTCTGTATATGAGAGTGCATAATGTAGTGTTGTGCTACTAAGTATAAGGATATTGCTAGAGTGATAACCTGTGGTGTTATAAAGAATTATGAGAAGACAGACAAGACTTAGTTGTGTGATAGTCATGCCTATAAAGTTTAAGATGGTACTAGGTAGGGGTCTGAATAGGAATTATAGGGTTGCACTATATGTGGATGAGTAAGTTGTGTAGGTGATGTAAAAAATGCCTAATGGGAATGAGAGTGATTGGGAGTATTTTGTGTGGAGCAAGTTGGTGTGGTGTAATGTGATCTGACTTGAGGAGCTGTGATTGGTGGAGATGATGTGAGGGTGAGCTGTGAGTGTGGCTGTGATTACTATAAATGTAGAGGTAGTGGGGGTGGGAGGGAATAGGGAGCAGGGCAGGGGAGCGGCGAGAGCCTGAGCATTAGCGAGGGTGAACAGAGCGGGACAGAGCCCACCAAGACAAGAGTAAAAAGTAAGTATTGCTTTACAAATCTGAACACTTTAAACAAATTCCTGATGTCTAATGGCTTACCAGCAAGCAGAATGCAATTGCTGAAGATCACATGTGTCCTGGTGGGAGACTAGAAATTTAGAGATGGCTCCATGCTCAGCAGGATTCTAATATAGACTTAGTATTGGGGGAGGGAGATAGCACAATGGGGGTAAACCAGGTGGAATGCAAAGAAACCAGAGAGGCAATCAGTGGAAAACTATCAGTTAAGGCCTCAGAGGGGGTAAGTAAGAATTCAAACTACCTGTAAAGTGAAGGAGAGAAGAGACAGCAAACTTTATTAAGGTTGGGAGTGTGTGTTCACACTGACTTGCTGATTAGTAACCAGTTTGTGCACAGATTAGAGTAGGGAGATACATTAGCAATGAAGGGGAATGTATAGAGATGCAAATAAACAGGTGGGCCTCCAAGTGATACAAACTAAGGCAGAAAGCACTGAGAGGGCTACTTTATGGTGAATTTTGCCACAGGGATCTGAATTAAATTAAAATTCACAAAATAATGATTTCTTCAAGAAGGACACCAAGGTAATGAATAAGAGTAAAACAGTGCATGCCACCTACCTTGACCTGGCCAAGGCATTCAATACAATACCCCATTCAAGAATTCTTGAAAAATTCTCTGAACTAGGCATAAATACATAACTTGCTGGAATGCTGGTTGGCTCACAGAAGTCAGGATCAGTGAGACCACCTCCACCAAGAGACCAGTTACCAGCGGAGTACCTCAGGGTTCCCTGCTGGGCCCACTCCTGTTTGGCATCTACTTCTCGGAAGTCAAGGCTAATGTCAAAGACCTTTGGCTCACCAAGTTTGCAGAGTAAATTGGGAGCTATCATAGATTCCCCCATGACACCAACATCTTGAAGAGGGTCTAACACAGACAGATTGACAAAGCCACAGTTTAGAACTCAATGCCAACAAATGCATTATAATTCTTTTTAGGAAATTGTCCACCCAAGTTACTTACTACTTCATTAAAACACCCCTAAGAGCTAACCAAGTAGTTAGGGTTCTGGGAACATATGTAGACAGTAATCTGGCCTTCGACCATCATGTAGCAAGGACAGTAAGAAAATCTTTCTACGTCACCCAAGTTATAGGTAAGTGTATGGCATCCGGGTCCAAAGAAGTTATAGTATTATTCTTCTCAGCCCTTATCAGTCCCATCACTGAGTACGTTGCTCCCTTTGGGGTTTACCTAATGGTTCCCTATCAGAAGACCGAAGACACATTCTTTTGAATGTGATTTGGTCAAATTCAAAAGCCTGAAACGGCAAAATATCGAAGTGGCTTTTAAGAGATTTCTTTCCCTGAGAGAGAATTCGCTTGGCCGCTTCATTACTTTGCCGTTTTTGTAGTGCGGTCTCGGAGTTGGTATATTTAAGTAGGGGTGGTGTGCTGGGTGCAGCCCCCCCACATCAGTAGGTGTGGGGGGAAAAGCCCCCCACTTAATGTAATGTTTAAAGTGTTTTATTTATTATTTATTTTTTTGTTGGAACACCGATTTTTTTCCCTAGGAAAAAATCGCTGTTCTGACAGTTCGAAATTGTAAGCTTTCGTTTACATAGGGTTGATTAATCACTGTTCGCTTTTTTAAGCATTCGGTGATCTAATATAGACCCTACCTAATCAGACACTTGCAACACTTGGAAAGCCCACAAAGGTTCCTCACCAGTAGAATCCAGGGCATGAATACACTGTTCAAGATGGATCACCTAATGGCCCAATCTCTGTACACAGTATACTACAGGCTGCTGACAGGTGATCTATGCTTGGCTTATATGGCATCCTCAGATCAAACCCTGATGGATCTTTTGCACATCTGCAAAACAAACAGCACTAGAAACACTTGATCCAAGGATTTGAACTTCACTTGTGACAAAAATAAAACATGCTGGAGGGACAGATATGTGACTCAAAGGATCTCCATATTATGGAAAAGACTCCCCATCCATGTGGAGAAGAAATCATCCCTGGCCCTATTCAAATGAAACCTTGGCCATTACATGAGAAATTGCAACTACACCTCGTCTAGCTCCCATGTCTGTGATGGACAGAGGCCATCAGTAAGTAAAATATTCTCCAATTAACACCCCCCCCCCCCAAATCCCTTACTAACATACCCCTCCTAATAGATTCAAAAGGTACTCGGGACTACACTGGGTTGGGGTGTGTGGCTAAGCTTATAAAGACCCTAGTGGTCAATAGCATAGTAACAACCTATTGACCTATGAATCAATGAACATGTGGAGGAGCATATCTGGTTTCTCAGTGAACAACAGAAGAAACACTATCCTTGCTTCCTGCGATACATCTACTTCCTAGACATCCTGGGCATCACAGATTACACCCAGGTTGAGATCAAGGCCCAAAGTGGACTAAATGGCCATAAATGCATGGATAGCAAGGGCTTACATTCCCTACATTGACAAGTTTCTCTAATGACCAGGGCATTTATTATATGTATCTATGCATGAGCCAGGTAAAACACATTGATTAACATGTATGTTGCTGGAACAAGCTATACCCATGATGGGACTTCCCACAAGGTCATGTGGCTAGTGGATGCCGACACATATCATATAGACAGGCCTATACACATCTGCCATGAATGCTGGGAGCAGGCTATATATTATGCTTTATGTTGTATGTTTCAGGTGATGCTGGACATACCTTAAATCCCTGGTTCATTATCCAGATATGCAACCCTCCAACCATGCAAAAATGTCCTACAATGCAGTCCGGGCAGAAAACTGAAACATGGTGGAGTGGCTATTCAGACTACTGAAGGGACTCACCTGATGTTTAGACACCTCAGTAGTGCATTTCAGTCTAGTTCAGACTTATGCAGCAAGATATAGGAAGATATTTTTTGTGGGTGCCACATTCCGCATCACAGAATGCATAAACAATGGACCAGTAGGGTATCATCATGGCAGTGCCTATCATTCAAGTCATAACAGCAGCAGAAGGCAGGATGGAAAGCCAGGGGAAGAAGATGCAGCTGCTGAACCCCAGCCAAGGCAGAGGACTGCAGTATACTGCAACACTGCCAAACAGTCACTATCAACTCTGCAGCTTTGTGCAATAACGCTGGGAATAGAGAATAAAATGATGCATGCAGTGTCAGGCATTGTTGTGCATCATCTGGCCAAACAGCGCATCATAAATCACCATGCCTACATTGGTTTGGGTGGTTGGCAGTGCAGGGCATAGTCATAATCACTTTCACAGCTGGGGGGAGGCAAAGTAATAGGTGACTGCAAAAATATAATGTGGAGTATGATTACAGGAGGTGATCATGTTAGCCACCTACTCTTGGAACTTGTGAGGATTCAGAGATCAGACTCTCCAGTGGTTGGGGTGGGCTGGCATGACATTATTGCTGGTGTCTGCATGCTAGCTTGCAGTGATCGTGCTGCATTTGGTACATGGTAGGAAACAGCTACTACTACAGAACTGTGTCCATGCACCCTGATGATATGGCCCTTGGGCAAATGGGCCCAGTGAATGATGCTCACAGCATTGAAGACAGCCATGACATGAGAGAGCATGTCTGAACAACTTGTCTCCAGGGTCTGCCACTGCTGTGGAAGCAGGCCAGATATCAGTTGCATTCCATCTCATGCATTCACTTATGGTGGCAATACTTGCCACTAGCAACTTCAGCAGCACTGTTTTCTCTTTGTGCCAATAATTCAGGCCACTGTGCAGTTGGTGCATGTCCTCCCACAAGTCATACAGTGTAATCATCACCTCCACCATGCTATGCTTAGCAGCTGCCTACACCTGGGTCACTGAACTGCACATCTGTTGGATGATTTTTAAGTCATCAGGACCAGTTGACACATGATGGTGGCACACCCTCTGCATCTCTGCCATGTGTTGGGTATGCAAGCCTCATAGGTGGTGCATATAAGGTGACCTGTGGAGGAGTCACAGCTGGAGTCTGTGGGTGATTCTCAGGTACTTAATAACTGTCATGCTCTGAAGACATCATGTTCTCAACCTTAACCACTACAGGGGCCTCAACAAAGATAGAGGGGGATCTCTTCCCTTGTAGTGTTGTAGACATTGTCTCTGTGTCATCAAATCATACCCCACAAATGTTGCTATCATCATCAGACACGTGCCTTGAAGATATCAGCCCTGTTCTCTTGTTGTGCTGGACTCTCCACTGATCAACCATGTGAAAGCATGAAAACACACTCTTGCCAGCAACAAATATGCCTCCATATTACCAGATGGCACCCAAGACGGCCATAGTTTATTACACAGGATATGCTGCATTTGCATGCCTGGTTGATGCCTAGAAGGACAGATAAGCAAGTGAGTCTTGGTCATTGCCTCCCTTCATTCATGCAGTGGTGTGTGTATAATGTACTATACTGGACATTACAGTAAACTCTCAGTTAACCTGCACCCATGGGGATTGGTAGATGTCGGATAACTATAGTTTCTGGTTGCTTGAGAGTTACTATTAAAAATAGGCCTACTAATACTGTACCCTATTACTATTTGTTTGGTTTGACTTGTTCTCAGGTTGGGGAGAGAGGTAGTTTATTCCTATCTTCCTTTTTAAAGATCTAAAACTCTAAAAACATAAGGTATGTTTCTGTGGGAGGAAAACAGAAGGTGCAACACATGAAAATTGTATTGTGTTTCTTCAATTTCTTTTTGCTGGTTTCTTGAGAGTGCTGGTTGCTTGAGTTTTGTTAACTGAGAATTTACTGTAATAGTAATGTGCTCTCCTACTGACACAAAAGTGGTTGGTACCAGGGCTTCTTCTAAGTACAAAACACCTAATATCTCTAGTCAATGATTAACATCAAAAACTCCTCAGCCTCTGTCAGCTATTTCTTTGTTGGATGTTCATCCTCTGTGGTGAATATATTCTGCAATATCCTATGCCTTTTCCTTTGCACAGAATATTATATTGGCAATGCTCCCTCATACCTGTTACAGTGATCTATTATGCCAACCCACATGATTCACATCCTTTACCAGTCTGTGCCAAATCAGGACTTAGTAATGCTTGTCTGTGATACCATTACCCAGGTAGTGCATTCCATGTGTCCAGAATACCTGAAATAACAGTTTATTGGAACATAGTTAAACTAAGACTTCTTTAAAATTGTGCATTTTCTATTAGATCATGGACACAAGACAATAGCTTATCCCTATCTACTCTCTAGTCTCCTGTATACCTTGACCTGTAACCTACAGTCTTCTCAGCTACACAAGCTGGAGCAATCATATTTTCGTATATTACAAAGTTGGCAGGTAGCCACATGAACTGAATACATCTCTGTCTTGCATCAGTCCCTTAACTAGCTACCTAATGTATCAGCATACAGTCACAGTAAGTCTGCCAATAATATCCTGAACAGCCCAGACAGAGGCTCAGCCACCAGCCATTTATTAAACTGGTACGCGCCCCACAGAAGGCTGTATTGAATGAATCAATACTGAGTGCTTACTCAAAACTCCAAAACTCATAATGATGACTGCCTGTACAATCACCAGTAACAAGTCCACTTCTTATTGCAGCCAAATCAATTAAATATCATAAAATCATCACACTTTTTCACCTGCTTACATGCCTTAAGTGAATATCTGGTTGGATAAAAGTTGCATACTCCTCATCTGCTCTCTGTGTATTAAAATTCCAGTGTAACTTTAAACAAACTGTAAAGTAATGCTGAGCATTTTTACCTATGTCTGACTTTATCATGTTGTAAATACTGTATAGTGTACTTAAAATGGTTAACATAAAAACTGTTGATTGACTATTAAACTATATCAATCAATCTACCTGTCTATCCATCTAATAGACCATTAGAAAGTATGTAATGTGGAGCTTTTCTCCCTGGGCATCTGCTGAAAAGGGTCTTTGCCCAGGTAGACTTTCTTGTTAATCAAAGGCTAATAAATAAATCAATTTCAGACCTAGCTGAAGGATGAGAAAACTGTATTAGTCATATCAGTCTGTTAACTGATGGCATGAAGATAGTTGCAGTGTATGATGGGTTAAGAATCTAGTGAAGACTTTGAAAGGCTTTGACTGAGGAGAATGGTAGTAAATGAGGTTCATTTCAAACAAATTGTTGATCTTGGGCCCCAGTGACACTGGTAGAAGGCATTATCATTTGGGAGGAATGACACTGATGGATAATACAGGAAAATTAACTGGGGATATTGCTTATATATATGGAATGGATCACTGGAAGCAGAAGGAAGGGCAGGGATATCAGCCACTAGAATGCTGGGAGGTATGCTCTTGCAGCATAAGGCCTTGGTCAGACCACACAGAGTAATGAGTTTAGTTCTGAAGGCCCTACAAGGAATGGGATGTCAGGCTACTGTACACATTCCAGGGTGATACCACTAGAATTGTGCTTGGGATGCAGGGAAAAAGGATATGATCAGAGATTCAAGGAACTAAGGATCTTCTCATATGACAGCTTAAGATTCAGGGTGGATATGATACTGAGGAACAAAATCATGTCAGGCAGATGTGACAAAGTTGTCCTGAACAGGAAGAAATGAGGGGGAGGAGCACATGTAGAAGACTTTAGAGACCAACTGCAACAGGGATGTGAGAAAGTACTTACTCATGGGCGTAGCAGGGGAGCCATGAAACAGAATATGAAAATGGGTGATGAGGAGGGAATCGTCATTGGCATGTAAAAGCGCATGGGAAAAAAAGAAAGGAAAGGTGAAGGAGAGGATAGGAGAGTTGGGGAGGTATAATGTTTAATGTGCTTAAAGGGCAGACGATAGATTTTTGTCTCCTTTTGCCATAAATCAAATGCAATATGCCATGCACTCCAGGATACAAACTGCTACTTATGTGTAAGTATACATTTGTCACCTTATTAGTACCACTGGCAGGACAGTATCAGCACTGACTATAGGTTAAATAAGGATAAATTTATCACACCTCTCCCAACCTGGTTTTAAAAATATTGTTTCAAAGAAACGACAGTGTTTGGATGCAGCTTGCTGTAGTCAGACAGTGTCCTCCTTTTGCAGACTAAAGTAGTGGGTATAAATCTGCACTAAAGTTGCAGGAAACTCCTGGTGCTTGACCCACAAAAACGTTGGCGTTTGTGTACTTTTTAAGAAAAGTAAAGTTTCAGTGGATCATTTAAGATGGAGTCAGCTTTGTTTAATCCCTCTGTGGTTGAATTTGCTCTCTGATCAAATGGTGCATCTTCAGTCTATAAAGTTTGATATAAAAGTATGGACTGTTATAACTCATTTTTACAGTTTCAGCATTATATCTAACATTTAAAACAAATGTATCTTGAATATTTCTTTGAAAGTTAATATACCTCCAACATGCTGTTTGTGTTGATCTAACTCGCAGACCACTATGACACCATTGCTGGGAAATTTCACTAAAAGGACTGAGTATATCAGCAAGCAAATTTAGCTGTCAGGACCGAACTTCAAAATGGTATGTCTATAGTTCACAATGTGGGGTTTAAATAAGTGCTCTAAACATTGTCTACAAAAAAGTGAAAAAGTTATAAGAGAGGACTGAAGATGCACTCTGATGCTTTCTTAAATTCAGCAGTTGTGTCAGAAATAATTGTACTTTTTCCAGTCTTACAAAGATTCCTAAGACAACTGCAATGAACTCTAACAACATTATTCGTTGGCTAAGTTTTACTATATTGTTGAAGTGCTCTTGGGAAACATAAGATAACAGCCTTTTATGTAGTGAATCTGCCTTTGTAAATTCAGCAGTGTTCTTCAAATTGCCCTGTCAGTGTCACAACAACTATGTTTTTATAAACCGTGTAATGAATATGCCATTATATTCCTGTAAAGATGCCACAGTGATTTGTAAACATCCCTAGAAGGTTTTACATGGGCAATGGACAATTAACTTTCCAGCAAGACAGCCATTTCTTATAATTCAGTTTATGATCTGATGTTGTGGGAAAAAATATTAAAATGTTCTTGTTCAGTACTGAAAATCATCAAACTGACAATCCTGAATTTATTGTAAGAAATAAATTGTGCTGACCTTGGCAGTTCCTGTATCCCTTTTCTGTTTCTTTACTCCACCCTTTCTGCATCTCTGGAACTAATTGTGACAGGGAATGGTTTAAAATTTGATACTACTGAATGTTCATAAGTAAAAGAAACTTTTAGCAAAATACAAAACTTACTGCGGTGGTGGTGCTGCGGTAGCATTGTTGCCTCAGCGTTAGACATTGCCTGTTCGATTCTCAGTTAGAGCGTCTTCTGTGTGGCAACATGCGTGAATTGGCATTCCTTCATTGAAGGTTGTGCATTAGGCCCGGCAAGCCAGCACGTAAAAATCTACTGCCAATCATTAGCAGTCCGGAGTTCCGCTGCGGTGACCCCTAACCGGGAAAAGCCAAAAGACACAAACAAACAAACAAAACTTATCAGTACCTATATGTTTTAAAACAATAAGTCACAACATCATGCATTTCCTATAGTGGACTCTAGAATAATTGCAAGCTGTACATTACTAATCAAATTGTGCCACTTGTGATTAAAAGAACGTTAAGCCTTAAAATTTACTTTATTTCTTCTTTCATCAAGCAGAGCATGTAACACTTACATTCTATCTTTGCCAATCTGCTGCTAGGGTAGGTGAAAATTCCACATATTAAAAAAGATTTGTTAATCCTGCTACCATATTGTACTCTGCACAGCTTATAAAGAAGCTTCTATGTATCCATGTGCATGTATATATGTATGCATTTATCCGGGAACTGAATTTAATCAAATCCATGTATAGTCAGCATCTGTTTAGCGGAGAAAATATTGTCAACTACACAGATGGACGAAGGGTATGTAAAATTGTACAGTTTCTGGGTTGGGAAAAATGCCCTTTCCCAACATTGTGTGATCTCAGAGTTAGTGGGGGGGTGCAAGGGGGTAGGTATGTCCCCTGCAAAAAAAAGATGTTTTATTCTTTTTTTTTACATTTGTTTTTTGCCTGGACCAAGGTTATTGTTTAGAGAATGTGTAGTAGCACGAAGACATACATATTGTTGACATTTTGTATTTGATGTTATTGATGTCGATATTTGGGTCTGAGAATGAAATTTAGTACACCTATATATCAATATATCTACACATACACACACAGACACATATACAAATACACTGTATTATCCATGCACCCTATTCATAACTCAGTTACTGAATGTTATTAAAATGTGAGGTTTTCTGTTATCATACAAGTTTATTTCTAGTTATTAATGGCTTGTATACTGGCTACAACTACTTAAAGAAAATTTTCCAGTAAAAACTGCAAGAAAGACTCAGCCAAGCTAGAGTCTTTGGTGTGTAGTACTTAGTTTAAACCCCTCTCATGAAGACCCATCAGATATATCCAAATGACACTTTAAGGACATACAATCAGTGCTACAGCTACATGGTTTTTCAATGCCCTTAACTTTTTATGTTTTTATGGATATATTCAGGCCAATAAAACCAAACTCAGCCAGCTGTAAGACATGCCATGTTTGGGACATTTTGTGACATCATCTGTACAACATAAGTGGATTGCTTGGTTGTACTTTACACAGTGTGTAAAACTCAGCAGGATGCACATAAACATTACGGTGCCTGCAAAATATCCTGCATTTTGTAACCCGGAAGCACATGTTGGGCCAAAATGATACTTTCCTCAAATGTATTTATCTTCAGACAATTATGACTCACCACTTCATTGCATAATTAAACATAAGTAACACAGGCACAGTGAAGCAATTATTCTGAGTTTTGACATTGTCTTTTCTTTGCTTTACTGTCTCTGTTATGGATTTGTCTGATGCAATATTATGTTTGAGACTGTGCATTGTACAATGGATGCCTGTAGAGATTTTCTTTAAGAGTGCAGTACAGTGATTAATTTGTCATGTATATCATACCTTAATTACACAATGATGGCCTATAGTGTGGCCATGCATGTTTCTTATTGGCAGAGGCCAGTGTGTGCAGTAAGCTACTTCAAAGATGATAGGCAGTACTAAAGATTGCACTTGACACAAATCATGTTATTCTAGCAACTTCCTAAGTTAAAAAGAGCAATATTTAAAATCCATCCCTATTTTGGGCCATTGCATCTCCATTATTTTATGCTTTGTCCACATTTCTTGACTAAGAAGTTGAGAGGTATGCATACCTCTCAACTGTCCAGATTTGTGCCTCATATTTTTGGCCTATTTCCATAACATTTGTGGTTTTCTGGCAAATCATGAGGACTGAAATAACTAAATAATATTATACATTTGAGTTTCAGACTTATTATCCTTCAGAAAATGCATGCTAAGACAAATCCTATTATTCTAGCAACGTTCTAAGTCTATAAGAGCACTATTTGAAATCTGTCCCTATATTTGGTCCTTTGTCCCTCATTATTTAGGCTTTGTCCAGATTTCTTGTGTTAAGAGGTTGAGAGGTATGGAGGTATGTAATGCCCTAGTTGGGGGGGGGGGGGCAGGTTAGTCAATTAACTTGATCAGGCTTGACCCTGTAATATGATTACAGGAGACAAGACCCTAAATCCTCTACACCAGCTACCAAACTGCTGAAGGAATTGTGAGCTTCAGTTTTCACAAGAGCTTGAATCCGCTACACGAACTACCAGACTGTTGACTGAATTATGAGTTTGAGCTGCATTGCATTTTCAAGAGATTATGAGTTTCAGTGCATTTTCATTGAATTGTGAGTTTCAAGGGAAGAGAAGTTTACTGTTGCTCATGCTAAGTCTGTTTTTTAATGTGCAACTAGCTGTTTTGTGTAGCAAATGGCAGCCACTGTTTGTGCTGTAGAATTTGAAAGCAGTGTTAGTAGCATAATTGCCTTTGGTGGAGAAGGCTGTGGATTCTACTCCCAAACCATGTAGATGGAGTGATGCTATTACAGTGTCCTTTCAATTGCTGATTCTTTGGTACAGTTTAAGGGGGAATAGAGGTCTGCACTCCTGAGTGTGTTCTCCTTTGTATGAGATGCCTAGTAACTATGTTCTTGCCAGTAAGTCATACATTCAGTCATTAACTATTGCAATATAACAGCCTACCAATTTTTTCAGTGTTACATAGGCAATTAATTCAAGGACAGCAGGCACTGAATTTGTAGATGAAACACTGAAATGTAAAGTTGTTTGCTAGTAGCAACCTCTTCATTAGTTGCAGATCTCTTTAATATGGAAGTATTCAGATGACTTTTACTTCTGCAGACATTGTACTTATTGACTGATATTGGTGGATTGTAATGACAGATGCCCGAGTGTCATTTTATGATTGAAATTTTCTGAAATGGGTAGTTTTGTCATCATTGGTTCATACACTTTGTTGCATTGCTTACTGGAAGAATGTTCAAAACTACAAATTTAAAATGTATTCTAACAAGTGGTGATGTATTATGCAAGGAATATGATTTATACAATCAGGAAGGTGAATCAAAGAACACATACATATATGCATAGCCCTAAAAATGTGTGCAAGGAGAATGTGGTCTGAAAACGGCCCAAAGGTAAACTTAATCCTCCACTGGCCAGATGCATTTTCTTTGAATGTGGGTTTTAATGCTGTTTCAATGAATGTGAGTTTCAAGGGCAGAGAAGTTTACTGCTCGTGCTAAGTCTGTTTTCATTGTGAGACTGTATTGTTTGTTTAGCAAATGGCTATTAGTGTTTGTGCTATTTTATTTCAATATCTGTAATCAATGCAGAAGTAAATAAGAAAGCAATATGCTTTCGTACGATCTGAAGAAGAACTATTCGAAAACGCTTATCGTTGGACAAGGGACTTATTTTTTATTATTTTTGTTCTTATTTTGTTTTATTTTATTCTTTTCATTAAATTCTGGATTTTAACAGAACTTTTATTACTGGATTGCATAGACAGTTTATTTGCTTTTCAGCACAGTGTTAGCCTGGGTAAACCAGCTGTCTTTTGGTTTGTGGATTATTTATTGGACAGTTCACCACAGCAAAGGGAATATCTCTTCATTTTTTTCACTAGAGTTTTATAGTAAGTAATAGTCCATTTCTTCTGTATTATAGTAGTATAAAGTAAAAGCAATGTACATATTTAGCTGGCCTGGTTTGTGTATGTGTATATGTATATGTGTGTGTATGTATGTGTGTATGTATGTGTGTGGATATATATATATATATATATATATATATATATATATATATATATATATATATATATATATATATAATCTACTAACAATTGGTAAAAAGAACCTATTGTTGAAAGGTAAAAAAAATGTGGATACAGCTGATTGAAACACAGCTGATCGCATGGACTGGTTTTCTTTTAATGTAAGATAGTGTTATTGTGGGTATTGGGAAATATGCCATTTCCCCACTTTATTGCTGTGTTGGAGTTGGTATATATAATTAGCAGGGGGTGGGGGACAAAAGTTTTTTTTTGGTGTTTTTGGTCTGGTTTGTGACCAGCTGATCAACTGTCATTCCACATTGGGATTGTCAATAAATCTATGTGCGTGTGTCTGTATATATATATATATATATATATATATATATATATATATATATATATATATATATGTATATGTACTGAGCAGGAGCACTTCTTTAAAGTAGTGAAATTGCATGAGTGTAACACGAAATTTACTAAGGCTCATGAGTGTTAAAAGTCTGGTAATGATACCATGACAGTTAATGCATTTATCTCTATTTCATATGCATTACAGTTCAATAAAACTATTTTGCTGCACTTATGATATTTTCTCTGATTTATGAATATGTTCATAACTCAATCTATTCTAATTTTTATTCAGAAATGTATTTTAAAATGCACTACTTATTTTTTCTATACCTTTTAAATTGTTATTGATAATGTAGTTGAGGATTTCTAGAAGTTTCAAGTTCAGGAATGGCTACCTACAGAGACACCACACCCAGGCATGAGGGGAGGGTTGTGCAGAAACCTTTTGAGCTGTATAATGTTGACTACCCTTGCAGTAATGCAAAATGCAATGCTGTAGGCCATGAAGACTAACGAGGAATTCAAGCAGCAATGTGTTGACTTGTTCCACAGCTTAGTCCACAACTTTTTTCACCTGAGCTCAGTGTTCAGTTCAGTTCCTATGGATGAAGACTTCTGTACTCTCCCATCCAAAATCAGCAAAGGAGAAAAATAAGTCATGTACTTACCATAATGTTCCATGTGGATTGTTCATCGCGCCTTCATTCTTAACTGATGGGTTCAGAGCCGATCCCTCGGCTCCGATACGGCCAGTTGCAAAGCTTGAGGTCTTCAAATAGCTCAAGCTCAAGGCCAAGTCCCTATCCCATGATACACCTGGAATTACCTCAGATCTTGTTTCCTGCGTATAATAATACCATATGTCATTCTTTTATTCCCTAGAAAAAGGTATAGAAGGATTGAGTAACCAGGATGGATCCAGCATCTCGGTCATCTATCAGCCCAGGAGGGGTAGGAGGGAGTGAGGTAAGAATGAAAGCGAGATGATCAACTCACATGGAACATTATGGTAAGTGCATAACTTCTTTATGTGAAGTTGTTCAATCTCGCCATTCATTCTTAACTGACGGGTAGTGTCCCAAGCACAATCAACCTTGGGTGGTTCACAGGAGTATATTTCTCAGGACCGTGCATCCAAAGGAGGTCCTGTCCCTGGAGGCCTTGTCAGCTTTGTAATGAGTGATAAAGGTATGAGGTTTTGAGCAAGTAGCTGTTGCACAAATATTATCATCGAGAAGCCTGGCAGAAAAAGCAGATGATGTAGAAACTGCTCTGGTCGAGTGAGCTTTAATCTTGTGTTGCAAAGGCATATTAGCAGCTGAATAGGCAAAGGTGATACAATCAGATAACCATTTAGACAGAGTAGTTTTAGCCACTGGTCTACTCTTCCTGGAGTCTGAGAATGAAACAAAAAGTTGGTCTGAATTTCTGAAATCTTTTGTTCTATCCAAATAAAATCTAAGCTGTCTGTGAACATCAAATTTGTGCAGCATATACTCTAAATTGTTTGTATGGTTGGGGAAGAAGACTGGCAAATCAATAATCTGGTTGAGATTGGTTTCAGTGCAAACTTTGAGCAAAAAAGAGGGGTTTGTTCTAAGAGAGACTCTGTCAGCATGGGATATCAAATATGGAGGCTTGATGGATAAAGCCTGAAGCTCTGACACTCTGCAGACAGAAGTAATAGCTACCAGAAAGATAGTTTTCCATAATAAAAATCTGAGGTCACAAGAGGAAGCTGGTTCAAATGGAGGAAGAATTATCCGGGAAAGCATAAAATTTAGATTCCGTGGAGAATAGGGAGATTTCACAGGTGGTGTAGTATGAAAGGTCCCTTTGAGGAAGGCTTTGGATAACTTGTGAGACATGATATTCAACCCTTCAAATCCAAAATGAAAATTGGAAATAGCAGCCAATTGAACTCGAACTGTTGCTGCTGTGGCTCCTTTGTTAAAGATCATAGTTAAGAACTCTACGATAGAGGCCATAGAGGCTTTGTAAGGATCGATATTATTCTTAGAGGCCCATATAGAAAACTTTTTCCATTTGCTAAGGTATAGTTTCCTAGTAGATTTATGAGAAAATAAAAGGATCTGTTTTGTCTCATTGGAGAGGTTATGGAACCTGGCTATGATGGGAACTGGAGCAGCCAAGCTATCAGCTTCAGGGACTGCATAGAGGGATGAAGATCCCCCGACGAATACATCAGAAAGTCTGGAACTTGATCCAGAATCCAAGGATCCTCCAAAAGATGAAGTCAAAGGAAGGGGAACCAAATCTGACGAGGCCAATGAGGGGCTATTAGAATGATGGTCCTTCCCAGGGTTTTTGCTTTATGTAGAAATGTGGGTATCAATGGGATTGGAGGAAATGCATAGAGGAGACCCGGAGGCCAATCATGTATGAGTGCGTCCCTTGGGGCTTCTCCCAGAGGGGAAATCAGGGCAAAGTAGCTTCTGCATTTTGTGTTCATGTGACTGGAAAAAGGTCGCAGCAAGGCTGGCCCCACCTGTGGAATATCATGTCCACTATTTCTTTCTTGAGGGGCCACTCATGGGGCAACAAGATGGCCCTGCTGAGCTTGTCTGCTGTCATGCTGGATTTCCCCAGGATGTGCATTGCCAACAGAAAGCACTGGGTGGAAACAGCCCACTGCCATACTCTGAGGGCCTCTCGACAAATGGGATAAGATCTGGTTCCTCCTTGTTTGTTCAAATACCAGACCACCGACATGTTGTCTGTCTGAATCACAATCATACCCAGAGGAAGAAAGTCCTGAAAGGACTGCAATGCAAGAAGTACCATTCTCTACTCCAGAACATTGATATGCAGATGTGTCTCTTGCTTGGTCTACGTGCCTAGGGCTGTCTTTCCCTGAAAATGCCCCCCCCCCAATCAGGGAAGCATCTGTGTTCACTGTGGCCACTGGAGTGGGTAGCGCAAATGGGCGTCTTATCGTGACATGAAGTGAGATCAACCACCACCAAAGGTCCTTTTTGCAGGAATTTCTGATCATTATAGTGTGAGACATGGGAAGCTCTTGGTAAGAGCCACTGTAGTATCCGCATGTGCATACGAGCTAGTGGTATGGCTAAAACTGCTGCTGCCATCATGCCTAATAATTTCAGAACTTCTGATGCTGGTGCTCTGTCTTTTGATATCAGGAGGCTGAGATGCTGCTGAAGAAGAGAGACTCTTTCTATAGGAAGCCTTAGTGTGGTGGTGGTGGTGTCTAACTCTGCCCCGATAAAAATGATATGCTGCGATGGTGACAAGGCAGATTTTTCTGAGTTGATTGTAATGCCCAGATCATTGCAGAGTGACAGAGTGGACTCCCTGGCCTGAATGAGTTGATGCCTGGTGGTGGCAGTAAGGAACCAATGGTCTAGGTATGGAAACACCTGGAATCCTAGACGGCTCAGGTGAGCCGTGACCACTGCCATGCATTTGTTGAACATTCTGGGGGCTGTAGTGAGACCAAAGGGCAGGGCTCAAAACTGGTAATGATTGGGTCCCAGCCGGAAGCACAGGTAATCCCTGGATGGCCTGGCTATTTTTATATGGTAGTACGCATCCTTGAAATTTATCGAGCACATCCAGTTGTCTTTGCCTAATAAGGGAAGTATAGACTGAAGCGTGACCATCCAAAACTTCTCTTTCTTTATGTATTGGTTCAGTCTGCTGAGGTCCAATATTGGTCTCCAGACCCCCGTCTTCTTTGGAACTAAAAAAAGTCTTGAGTAAGCTCTAGATCCTGCATGGTCTGCTGGGACTGGTTGGATGACTCTTTATCTTAGCAAAGTTTGGACGTCTATTGTTGCCTCTTTCCTGTAACTGGGTGGAACGTCCGGGAGTTTTCTTAAGCTTGGAGGGGGTGTGGTGAATGGAATGAAGTATCTTCTGGAAATTATACTTTGTACCAAGCTGTCTTTTGTTATTTTGAGCCAGGTGTCTGGATACAAAGATAAGTGACCCCCTGGTAGGGCTTCCCAGAGAAGTGATCTCTGTCATCCTGGTGTTGCACACCCCCTCTGCCGCAAGGGCGGCGTCTTCTATTATTGCGCCCTCCTCTGGCCCTTGAGGGAGCTTCACCACGTGTGTCCTGAAAGACTTCTTGGGCTTTTTGGAACCACATTTTCCTCCCCTTTGACCTTTATGGTAGGGTCGGGTAGGGTTGGAAAAATGGACCCCGACGGCAGACAGAGTCCTTCTGTCCTGTTCACACCTGGTTAAGGTTTCCTTCACTTTAGGCCCAAAAAGGGATGAGCCATCAAAGGAAGTGTTCATGAAAGATGACTTGAAGGGCTCCATGAAGGAACACAAGCGCATCCAGGAATGTCTCCCAAGAGCAATTCCTGTACCCACTGCCCTACTCGTTCCATCAGTTGTATAAGAGATGAGACACATGGATGAGTTGACAATAGAACTGAGGGTGGCAAGCTGGGTGGCAACTTTGTCAGAAGCACCTCCAGCTAATACACCCTGAAGAGTATCTCCTAGCTCTTTAAGGAGATCTCTTTGTAACCTAGTAAAATGGGTTAAATAGTTTAGCAAACGAAGGGCAAAGGTCGCTGAACTAAACAGGCACTTCCCATATCTATCCATAATACTGGAGTCTCTGTTAGGAGGATGGATAGACGAGGAAGTCTCAGACATTTCCTTTTTGGTGGCTGCCACCACCAACATGGCATCAACAGGAACACCTTTCATTAAAAAATTTTTGTCAAGGGGGGCAGAAATTAATTTATTAGGCCTCCTCGGGACAGGCTCCATAGTATCCGGAAACTCCCACGCCCTTCATGAGACCAGCTGCATCAGCTCATCGAAGGGTGGAGACACCCGAGACGTGCAGGGCTGAGACCCAAAAGCCTTTAGGAAAAATGACTCATCCTCAGTAGAGCATTTGGACTGCCTAAGGATCTTAAGTATCTCAGTGAATGAGATATCCTCAGAGGGGGACAGTGGGTACCCTTCTGACTCATCTAAGTCAGTATCTGATGTGAGAGACTCCTGTGGTGAGTCTAGATATTTCCTCTTCCACAATCTCTTCCTGGGAACCTCATCAGTGGGAGCTACTAGCGAGGTCTCGGAAGAGAAGGGGCCACCCACTGGGGCTTCCTGAGGCTCTGGGTCTCTATGCTTGGTCAGGATTTGTGATGCAGAAGCAGACACAGGCACTTTTGGGGAGGAAGAAGGCAGACCAGAGGTCGAGGATGTCCTAGGAGACATGACTCTCCTTGTGGCATCGAAAGCAGCTCTGCTCCAATGAGACGAAGCCAACAGTTCCAAAGAAATCATCGGCACCCCCGGCACTGGCACAATGGGTCTGACTGTCCTCCTCAGACCCAACCAGAAAGTATTGGCTCCTAGAGTCCTCAATCAGCACCGAGGACATCAGAGTGCATGGAGCTGAAGACACTGAAGCAGGTGTCAGCTCCGAGGGTTCCAGTAACATCAGATCTGCCCCCTGTGGCTCCAAAGGACCAGCATGGCTCAGAGGAGGAATAGATTGTGTTGGTACAAGGGTCTTCGGCTCCGAAAATAATTTTTGTTAAGGCTGGTGCCAGTAACAGCTTATGCACCACATGATCCACATCCAGCTCCGATAGGCTGATAAAGGATTGAGAGGAGCATACTAAAGGTGGCACCAACTGGAGCAGTGGACTCTTAGGCGCTTTGGACACCGGTTCCAAGACTGGGGACTGGCTCTGAAAGTAAAGACTGTTGGCTCGATGGCAGTGGAGCTGAAATCGAAGACTTTTTCGATTTCTTTGAGTCATTAGTCTTGGAAGACTTTGAGGACTTGCTGGATCCATCTTGGTCACTCAAAGCTTCCTGAAACGATGGTTTCAACAACCCTCTATCAATTAATTTTCTCTTCCTTTCCTGTAACACCCTAGAGGAGAAGGAATGGCATATAGCACAGGTGTCTTGTAAATGCAGAGCTTCTAGGCAGTATACACAGTTAACATGGCTGTCTGTTACAGACATCTTTTGGCCACACTTTGGGCACTTTTTAAACCCAGACTTGGGGTGCTTGTCTTGGTCAGCCATTGAGAAAGAATGTACTGTCACACAATACAAATTTGGCAGCAACTGACTACAAGAAGCCTTAAAAAAAACAGGCTAAATCACACACACACACACACACACACACACACACCAGAAATGCAAGTTCAATATATATATATATATATATATATATATATATATATATATATATATATATATATATGTGTGTGTGTGTGTGTGTGTGTGTGTGTGTGTGTGTGTGTGTAAATATGACAGTAAAAGCCTTTACTGTCACACAGCTTTCTAACACAAAATGAGCAGACTATGCAAAAAACAAGATAGCTGCTAAGATAACACACTCTGAATATACTATATAATATCTAGGACAGGCAATTACTGTTCACACAAGAAAAACTGAAACAGTAATTATAACATTAAGCCTTTCCTAAACAACTGAAGGCTAAGCTAGTAAATAGAACAAACTCTACACACTAATAATTTTTAAATCAAACAATGTGACAAAAGACACTGACTAAGCACACTCTAAACTAGCAAGAAAACTTTTAAACTAGGCCTAAAAGAAGAGTCACTAACAAGCTTTATCACACACTAAGGAAGGGACTAAATAGCAGAAATACACACTATGAAGCTATAAGAGCTTTGTAAAACTATCTAAATATAACAACTATCTAAATTTTAGACTAAGAATTAGAAAAAAAAAGTTTACTGGCCCGTGCTAAATTCAGAACCTCCGATTTATTACAGCGGCAAACTAGATCTGTGGTAATTTCAAATGCATCATGGAATAGGGACTTGGCCTCGAGCTATTTGAAGACCTTGAGCTTTGCAATTGGCCATATCGGAGCCGAGGGATCGGCTCCGAACCTATCAGTTAAGAATGAACGGCAAGATTGAACAACTTCACGTCAGTTGTTTCTTTAAGCAAAAGTAAAATAACAAGGTCCACCACTGTTTTCACCTGAGCAAAGAGCTCAGTTGGCTTCCTATGGACTGAAAACATCTGTACTCCACAAACAGGATCAGTAAAGGTGAGCAGCTGCTTTCCCCAAGCAAAAATAAAGTTTCTTGGCATTTACCACTGTTTACATAATTTAAAAAGAAAATAGACTAATGTTATTTTTTTAACATTATTAACTCTCTTAGTCTGTGGGACCCCCACTCTCTGCTGCTTTCTGTGTATTGTAACAAGAAGAAATACTTGAAAATAGTAAAAATAAACACCAAGGAGGGTCCACAATGGTTTAAAAACAATTTAATATTATACCATAAAACACAGAGCACTTTTGTCTCCCAAAAGAGACCTCATCAGAATAATTACAAACCAACACAAAGGCATTATATTGTATCTAAAAGCAATTTTCATTGGCAGTAGTTCATAGGTTCATAGGTAGGTACTAGGCTATCGACCCAAGGGCCTAAGTAAGCCTAGCCAACAAGGTTCCCTGGCTTACACCACCCAAGAAAGTTAATTTCTTGTGCCCCTGTTGAGCAGAGCCACAGAAGTGATCCCCGGGGTGTATTTTCTATTTCCCATCCACTCATCAAGATTTTTCTTGAAGAGTGCTAATGAGAAACTTTGCTTGACATAGATGGGTAGCTTGTTCCAGAGTATAGGAAGTCTCTGTGACAGGAATCTATCCCTCCAGCATGTCCTGTTTATTGTGGTGACAAGGTTTAGGTCACTAGAGCATGCAGCTTGGAGGATTTGGGATTTCTTTAGGTGAAGCATGTCCAACAGCTCTGGGTTTAACATAGCTTTATATGTTAGGCAGAGATCTTCTCAGAGCAGGCGATATGCTACAGAGTAAAGCTGGAGTTTTTTGAGATGCTAAACTACCACAGGCCCCCTCCATTCATCACAGTGAGATTGCTAAACTACCACAGGTCCTCGCCATTCATCATAGTGAGATTGCTAAACTACCACAGGCCCTCTCCATTCTTCACAGTGAGATTGTTAAAATACCACAGGCCCTCTCCATTCTTCACAGTGAGATTGCTAAACTACCACAGGCTCTCTCCATTCATCACAGTGAAATTGCTAAACTACCACAGGCCCTCTCCATTCTTCACAGTGAGATTGTTAAACTACCACAGGCCCTCTCCATTCATCACAGTGAGATTGCTAATACCACATGCCCTCTCCATTCTTCACAAAATGCTTGTTGAACAGCCACCACAATTACAACTGGCTTGTTAGGTCAAGCCTCTAAAACTAATAACCTTCACTTTTACAGGATTAACCTTAGAAGCATTAGAAACAAACGCCCAGAGGTCCATACATTGATTGCCCTCCACTCCCCTGACATATAAAAGGACATCCTACCACAAGGGTATAAAATGCATATATTTGGCAGAATAAACAAAAAAGCAGGCAGAGTGTAATAATCTACAATGTCACCCTCTAACTAGCCCACTATACGTAGAGCCCCTAGCTATTAAAACTGCTGAGATTCTTGTATCCTCACTTAAATTTATGAAGACTTTATGTATCATTACTACCTCCATGTAGTAGCATAAATACTGGAGAGGAAATCCTCTCATTGGCCACTGCAAATGGCTTACAAGAAACTATAATGCTAGAAGACTTGAATATTGAACTATTACTAATGAGACCAACAATAATATAATCAATTTATATAACTTCACTCAATTCATCTCCAGTCCTACTAGATACAATAAAAACAGTAATAAAAATTCTGCTCACAAATTCCCTAACAATATTCCTTTTTCTGGCTCTGTCCTTGACTCCTTAAGCAATCACCCCCCTACTTTTATAATTAGGCAGCTAATTTGTGAAACACCACCACTATAATCTAGTATGTAAACTCACATTGTTCTATAAGATCCTTTACTTGCCAACTTAAGTTTCTTTAACTGCAGCCACTGTAATACTCTCTCTTAAAATAATGCTTTCTCTTCATCCTAAATGAACAAGCCTTCCCATCTTTACCCCTCCTCCTTTCACCCACAGTAATTAAATGCATCACTAATTAGATACATCACTCTTTCACTACTCCCTCTCGCCCCACAGCTCTTATCTCCAACTACAAATCCTCCCATATTAAACTACCTTTTCTAATCATGCTTTCCTTACTGTTCCTAACACTTTGAACCCCCATCTCCCTCCTACTACTCATAACAGCTTTATACCATGCCAGTTCCTATACCTCCAAGCAGCTTCCACTCTCTACTCCTTACCTTGCTCCCACACAAAACCATCTCCTCCCTCACACGAATAATCATTTCTTTTCCATCTCCTCCTCTCTATTTCAGCTCAACCCTTTGCACCTTTTTAATCCTAAAATTATTTCCACTACTGCTAAGACACCTACTGTTAAACAAATACTAGATCATCCAGAATACCGTAAATCCAAACCAAAACACACTAAAATAATTTCCTTCAATAACCTCGTCTTAGCTGGAGACATTCACCCCAGCCCCAGACCTAACCCAGCCATAAATAACAATTACCCTCCCCCTTCCTCTAACCTTTCATCCCCCTACAATACTCTTTAATTTTTTCACACTCAATGCCCAGAGTCTCAACATCAAATCACATTAGTTTCAAGCCTGGCTAAGTCATAACCAACCTGACATTGTAGCCATCTCTGAAACTTGGCTCAAACCCCACATCTCTTACTCTGAACCCTACCCTCTGGATTTCACACTCTTAGATGTGACCGCCCAAAGAAAAAAGGCAGAGGTGTTGCTTTAATCTATTCCAATCTACTTACCTTAACTCCCCTACCTAACCTCATTCCTAAATTCGCCAATGCAGAACTAACAGTCAGTTTATTAAAAATGAACAATCACAAAAGCATCTGTATCATCGCCCTTTATATCCCACCCGGAAATAACATCTCGACCCTTGAAGACATACTCCAATGGGCCTCAGCTGAAATTAACCTTGAAACTTACATACTAGGTGATGTAAATATCAACTGGAATAAAATCAACAGTCCCATACCCTCCCTGTCCATTAACCTCTTTACCTTTACTCAAGTAATCCACTCCATCACCAGACCCAATAAAACAAATCCCCCCGGATCCACTCTTGACTGGATCTTAATCACCCATCCAAATAAAATTACCAGCTCTGGCACCATCCCTGACTCTATTAGTGACCACCTCCCAGCATTCATTTACCGTGCAGCCACCTGCCATCCACACCAACATCAATATATTCAGGCCCACAACCTTAGTAAATTTGACCCCAAAACCTTCTCTAACTATCTCAAACAAATGAATTGGAACTTTCTAAAAACCCTTCCACTCGATAAAGCCACAGACCACTTTAACTCTACTTTCCTAGATGCTCTAAATTCCCTAGCTCCTCCAAGGAAAAAAAAGAATAAAAACTATAACTGCCCCTTGGCTAACCTAATTAAAGAGACAAATCCTGGAAGCTTTACCAAAAGAATAAACTTCCCGAAACCCTTATCCAATATACATAGCTCCGTAACTTTGCAAAAAAAACAAATCTTCAAAGACAAAAAATCATACTACACTAAACTCCAGTCCAACCATCCCCAAAACTCTAGGCTTTTTTGGAACTCCATAAACTCACTCCTCAACCCAGGCTCCAAAAATAACCCCTGTCTGGACCCAAGTAAATCTGACCTTGAATTAGCCTCACTATTCAACTCTTTCTTTAAAGAGTCAATATCCGACCTAACAAAAACTTTGCCCAATAACGACCCATCTCTCCTACATTCCACCTCATCTAAGTCCCCAAATAATATCCCCCCTATGTTTGAGCTTAAACCTCTCTCCACTAACTACACAAAAAGACCTCTATCCAAACTTAGACCCTGCTCCAATGCACCTGACAACATCCCCTCTTCCTTTCTCAAGTCTGCTGCCGATGGAATAGCTATCCCAATTAGTATCCTAATTAATAGATCCATAAAGCAATCCTATGTCCCCAAACTCTGGCATTCCACCTTTATTCTTCCTCTCCACAAGGGAGACAAAAACACTAACATTTCAAACTTCTGCCCTATAGCTCTTCTCTCTCCAGTCTCCAAAATCTTAGAAAAATGCATCCACCTCCAAATTATGCCTTTTCTAACTAAAAATCAACATCTTAACCCTACCCAACATGGCTTCCAACCAGGACATAGCACCATAACAGCTCTACTCTCATTCTTAGAAATTCTCAATCAAGCCCGAAATTCTGGGAACTTAGTATCCACAGTGCTCCTAGATCTATCTAAAGCATTCGATACTGTTTCCCATAAGCACCTTCTAAGTCATCTATCAAACCTAAATCTCTCCCAAAACACTCTTTCCTGGTTCTCAAGCTATCTGTCAGATAGATCACAGGCTGTGAAATGGAAAAAAGGCACCTCACCTTTCTTACCCACCCCTACGGGAGTACCACAGGGGTCCATCTTCGGACCAATGCTGCTTAATATCTTTATCAATAACTTTCACTCTGCTATCCCTAATGCCAAAGTTATCCAATATGCAGATGACTCTGCACTTGTCTCCTCTGCCTCTAACCTCCCTGAACTCCTATTTAAAACTCAGACTGCCTTCTTAACTGCTGAGATCTGGATGTGCCAAAATCACCTTTCTCTCAATGCTAACAAATCTAAAATACTACTATTCACACCCTCAAAATCTTTCTGTTTTGATAAAAATTCCGTCCAAGTCCTTAGCCAAAGCAACTCTCCAATCAAAGTTGTTCCCATTGCCAAACTACTCGATATAACTATAGATGAACACCTCAAGTTCAACATCCATATTCAGCAAAATATAAAGGAAACCTACCAAAAAGTAGGTATGCTATACAGGAACAAACACTTCCTCTCTACGTCTACCAGGCATACTCTGGCCTCCTCTTATCTCCTTCCCTCCCTTCTCTGTGGCATCCCACTACTAACTAACCTATACTCTGCCATCACTTCCAAACTTGAAAGCTGTTATAACAAAATTTTTAAATTTGTCACCAAAGCCAAACATTCCACTCATCACTGTGTTACCCTCCAATCCCTCAACTGGTTAGAATTCACAAATTACCTGGGCTTCCTCCAGTTCACTACAGCACATAATCCAACCAAATGCCCCGCTCTAACTAGCATCCTTCCCCCATACACCCCCAAATAGAAGTCTCAGATCTGTACGCCAAAACTTAATTACTGTCCACAAACCTAAACGTCCTGCTGGACAACTTCTCCTCTCCTTCTCCTTAAGTAAGAAATGAAACTCTCTCCCTTCCACAGTAAGGACAATGTCAAACACAAACAACTTCAAAACTCAGCTTTACACCTACCTCTCCTCCAAATGGACATGTAACTGCATTCTTCCTACCTAGAACTCTTTAACAAAAGCCCCTGGGAGGGTAGCCTCCTGAGTTCCTAAGCACCTTATAGCTGGCTATAGCCTTCTATAGCTACTTCCCATACAATCTCTCACACTCTGTAAATATTGTAAATAGCTTTTGACTTTTGACTTTAACTGTGTGAATTTGTTAAAATGTATCTGCACGATATTTTTCCACTATGGGCAGTATTGCTCACGCTTTGTATTATTTGATATGTATTTGTACTTGTACTTTTATTTTTATTGGACTGCTATCTTTACTGTAATCTGTTTCATGGAGCTTTTCTCCCCGGGCCTCCACTGAAAACGGGATCTCTTGGCCCAGTGGACTTCCCCGGTAATCAAACTGGAAATAACTACATAAATATCACTCTAAGAAATAAGAGTTAAAGTAAACCCTCCACCAAGATTAAGTCAAAAAAAATAAAACAAAGTGATAATGAAAGAAAGAGATACAGCTTGGAATACTTGGAAACAAAAAAAAAACAAAGTAAAACTCAGTCCAGCCATCAAAACTATATGAGACAAATAACCAAACTTGACAAAAAAAAAATAAAAACATACTAAACTAACTTTTAATACACTAAGAAAAACAATTTCAAACTTTAAATTCGAAAAAATGGTAAAGTGCCTTAAACAGACGACCAATAAACCCAAAAGGAAGGCACTGGTAAGGCAAGCTGGGTATCAATCAAGAAAAAATTATTGTTGACACCAAAGCACACTGACAAAAAGATAAAGCCACACAAACGCTTTAACTGTTTTCACCACATTTTCATCTTGTAACTTCATCAGATGAGCATACCAACAGTTAAATCCCTGATTATATACAAAGTTTAAAAACCCAAAAGCCAATCAAATGAACTAAGTGATTAAGAAACCACAAAAAAACTAAAAGGACCAGTGCATTTCTAAGTTGTCACATAAAATCACTGTTTAAAAATCATTATTAGTTAAAAAGAACTGTTTAAAAAACTTAACAACCACAAAACATAAAGCATTTGAACATATTAATACATCATAATAAATACATACATCTATAAAAATACATTAAATAATAAATATGTAAAATCCATATATAAATGCAATGTATCTAATGGCACCATCTACTGGCCAAAGTTGTGAATTACAACTTGGCTGATCTCAATTTTAACACAGGATTCAGATATACATTTTCATTCAAACCAGGGTATGCATTTGTTTCTAAAATTAATTGCCAGTATAATTCCCGATATTCAAGTCAGGTTTCCCAAGGGCCACCCCTGGAATCTATAGGTAACACATCTATAGCATAAAAAACAAATCTGGCATTAATAGAAGTTTGATTGTGTCTGTACAAAGCATTGTTAATATTTTTCTTTCTGATATCATACTTCAAACTTTTCTGGTCATTCATCAACAAACCCACACATTCAGGCCACACTACCCAACCAAACTACCCTTTCTACTAACTGCACTAATGACAGCATTGCCAGACAATTCAATATACATTTTATTAACAATTAAAAGGAATTAACTTTACTTTTAAACAACACTAACACTTGTAACACCTCACCACCCCCCCACTCCAGAGCCAACAAATAATCCTAATTCATTTGATTTTGAACCAACACCACATCCATCATCAGGAAATACCTTCTTAAGCTAAAGTTGACTACACTTGCCCCAGACAATATTCTTGCAGAGTATATTAAACTTGTTGTAGACACCCTAACTTACACAATCTCCATCCTAATAAACCTGCTTCATTACAGAAAGCTACATCCATGATATTTGTAAAGAAATTGTAAATCCTACCGCCATACAAATGTGGCTTTTTTACTGATATCTCTTATGACAATAGCCATCTATCTACTCCCTATCCAAAGTCTTAAAAATATGTGTCCAAGCCTAATTAAGTACATTTGTTACAACAAACAGCATACTAAGCCTCACATAACACAGTTTCTAGCCACACCACAGCACTGTAACAGCTCTACTCAAGTTTGCTACCACTATCAACACCAACAGGAATGAAGGGAACTTAGTAGCAGCACTTTTCCTTAAGTTGTCAAAAGCTTTCAATACTTATCCTCCCCTCTTTTCTAGTATAAACACACATGACATCCGTTCATCAGCATCTTTAACAAACTCACTTTCAAGTATCAGATGCTCTAACTCAAAACTGAACTCAGGATGATTTCCATATCCCACTGTGTATCATCAAACACTACTCTCCAAACTACTCCCTAGGACTTTTTAACAGTCATCTCTCACCTAACAGATATCTCAGTGATAAGACTTCAGGCTATAAACTGGGAAAATGACATCTCTCCATTTCTCTCAGTACATACAGGATATGTACTTGATCCCTTGCTATTCAGTGTTGCTATAAATAACATACATACATACTACAGGTAAACAGGCTACCATTATTCTGTATGCAGCTGATTCCAAATGTATTTGCACTGCCAAAGACCTACATTGACTTCAAATATAAACACAAGCATCATTCCACTCAACTGAAACATGGCTGTGTAACTCTCAATTATTAATAAATCTTAATAAGACAAAACATATTCTGTTGACACCTAACAATACGCCAACTACAAACCTCTCTTCACCATTACTTCTTTTGACCAAGCCAAAATTTACGTCGTATGTCACAGCAACTCCTAGGTGTCATCATAAATGATGCCATAAAATCTGTCCAACACATAAACCAAGCTATCAACAAAACACACAAAAACATGGCACCGTATATCAAGCTAAACTTTACCTGACTGACCAGGTTAGTTAAACCATTGCCTCTATTCTGCTGTTACCCATCCTCCTGTATGTTGCTTCTGGGTCCCATTCAGATCATCAAACCTGAGATCATCGAAGATCACACGTCGAGATGAAAATAATGAAAACCCTTTTCAGTAATAGACCGAAGCAACAAAGATCTCTTGGTAAGAAACCTCTGTGGTTTCTCCAGGTGCTGCAAGGGTCTGGTGAGGTACATACAGAAGGAAGTGTTGTACTCAATTAGTGGTCTGATAGGGTCGAGTAGAGCAACTTCCATTTTAAATCTTTTCATGGCTGTCATTTTTATATCTATTACTGTTATATTACATTCTGACTGTTTCTCATTTTAATAACCAAAAGCTACACAAAAAATTATGAAAAAACAAAAACAACACACCTGTCTTCACTGCCAAACCAGTATTGGAATTCAAAATCTTGCCCATCCGCCCTGAGGGGCTGAAGTTGTTCTTTAATACTCCTTCAGGATGTTTGGAAATCGTTGGTTCTAAAAAATTGTCACAATCATTCTGCTGACAACCTGTATCAGAACCAACCTTGGAAACCCCAGTATTACCAGATGTGTGCATTATTGTCCAGCATAAATGATTGTTGCTGTTATCATGCCTTTGGTCTGGGATAAACTAATTTCTGCTCATAATTCTTAAGTTTACATTGCTTATTGACAAAGGCAGTGTTGTCAGCCTTTTTAAAAATATAATTAAAATCACTCACGACTGAAGAAAATAACAAAGCATTCTCACTACTATTGCTGAGTGATCTGATCTCCATATCCAAGGCTGGTAATTTCTGCTCATTGTTCTTTATAATTAATTTAAACATTTCAATACCTGTGTTTCTCATCTTACCTTACAGAGTTACAGCCCATAGTAAAGCAAATACATTTGTTAAACCATGTACTAGTAATTTCACTTCTCTGCATACATTTTACAGCTTTTAATATGGTGAGGTCTATTTCTCTTAAAGCTGCCACTTATTTCATTTCTTACATCACAAATGATACTATGTCCCATAAAACTCATTCAATTCACCAATTCACAGAATTGTATTTTATTTTATTTGTATAGGTCTATTTCTCTTAAAGCTGCCACATATTTCATCATTTCTTACTTCACAAATTATTCTATGTCCTATAACAACCATTCAGCTCACCAAATTCACAGAATTGTATTTTATTTTATTTGTATATATTCACTAGGGTAGAGATCTAATCTTTCTGGTCCATTTTCAAGGTTAGCCTTTGGATAAAAGAAATTACAAAACAGATAAATACACACACACACACACACACACACACACACACACACACACACACACACACACACACACACAAGTAAAGAATAACATCATTGTTAGTTGGAACATACAATGTTAACAGCTTATAATTACAGTATATGCACATGTGGGATAAAAGAGAAACAGGGTGAGGTGTAAATGAGAAAGAGGAATCAATACATTGTGGGTGCATAGAATTGAGGGATTGTGAGATGGGAGCAGGAATAGTACACGAATAGATGTTATGTTAAGAAAGGAGAGTTTATGATGGATAAATTTCATTATGTTGTTGCAGAAGCATTCACATTTTGCTTGTTTGAATAAGGAGGACTCCATTTCCAATTACAATTAGGAAACAGGGTTTAGAACTTTTATGAGGAACAAAGGTAGTCCAGATTTTTGGGCTGAGAATGGAGAAGGTATGCTTACGTGAGAGGAGTTACTAAGAAGCGGCATGCAAGAGGGAAGTAAATACTGGTCAGGACATAGATTTTTAGCTCTGTCATGTGATCAGCTAGACAGGTGTGCGTTTGAAGACTAGGTCTACTACAAGTAGAATGATTCTGTGTATCAAACAGTCATTTGTTTTAGCAATGATAAAGCAGTAGGGTTCTCTTGTAGGACCTGCATTCAGCTTAGTAACATAAGTAATGATAGTCTCTCGGAGACCTTGGCTGGAATTTAGGGAATCTAGCAGGTAATTTTGCATGACAAGCAGCCATGCACAGGGTATGTGACATTTAAAGATGGACTCAACCTAAGCAGTAGGGACTGAGCAGCCAACGTACATCCTAATGGCAGTATAATGGGCAACAATATTAAAATGAGGGACTCTCTGTATGCAAATGAAGTAAAAACTGGCAGAGTGATACAGAAATTTATAAAGCGCATGGTGTGATGTGTGAACACCAGTGTTAATGACTGCAGGGAAATCCTGGTATACATGCAGGAGTGCCATAGAAATATGTTAGGGACTACCACAGCATCAGTGAACATGCTATTCTTGAAACTACAAGAAGTGCAGTATCATCATATTGTGCCTAACATTTCAAGGCCTTCATGACACCACCATTGTAGACTGCTACTGTGTAGATAAAGACAGCATATAGGAGTTAGTAAGTTATGTGTCAGCCTTATCTTCCAGTTTGTTGGAATCGTGGATTATCGATCCCAGTGGATACTATGGTATGTGTGTCCTACTTATACTGGCTAAAAGGACTTTTAGTGAACACCAGGTGACACAATGGGGATATCTTGGGTATCTGCCTAGAGAATATTACATCATTTTCTCAATGTCATGCTGCAGCATGTGGGGGAGCTTATGTGGTTCCCACATAGCCTAGATGGGAGCTCTATAATTTGCCTGAGGTGCTGCGGTTCACAGATGCACCCACATTGAAGTAAAGACCCCACCTGATGACTTTGGAAGAATGCATGTGAACTATAAAGGTTTCCACTCTATCAACTGCCTGGGTCTGTACAGCACAATGTATCATGTATAATATGTCTGAAAGTCACCCAGGCAACTACCATGAATCCCACATATGGTACATATGTGATCTTTATCAATGGTTTTGATGGGCAATTTCCCCTGCAGCATTTTACTGGTGATGTCTGATATGGCCTGGAGCCCTGGTTGAGGATACCACAGTATGTGACAAACAATGAAAACAACAGTGTAATATCACAAGCTCAAGTTACTGTAGAGCATGTGCTGAGTTGCAGAAGTTATTTTTCTACTGCCTGGGTATATCTGGTGATGCCTGTAGTATGACCCTGGCACACGTGCTAAGATATTCTCAGTGGGTGTAATCTTACACAACATAATTAGGAATCACTTGCACCAGGGAGGCCATCTGCAGGATGAACATCTACGAGCTCAACAGACAGTTAAGGGAGAGCCAGATAAGGAGTCAGGGAAGAACAAAACAGTAGGGGATGGCCATGCTTGACAGAGGTGGGCACAGTATGCCTTGGCACTGTCAAAAAGGCAATGACTTACACATAGATTCACCCCACAGTAAAGTAAATGCACTACAATAAAAGTGATGCATGCAAACTGATAACCAGATTGTGCTTACCCATACATAGGCTATATATCAGTAAGTCAAATGGCATCAGAAATGCTCAGTCTAGGGATATAAACCTCTTCTGCAACATCAACAGAATGGTTTAGAGGGACAGGTATATCTCACAGAGAATACTACTGCCCTGGAACAGACTCCCCAAAGTTTATTCCTGTCCATATTCAAGTACAAGTTAAATCTATGAATGGGGAACAGAAACTTTACCCCAGGATTGCCCCTTGTACTACTAATGGGCAGAGGTAGCTCCTAAATGCTTCCTCCCATGCATTTGTCCCCTCAAATTATCTGTGGCACAATCTGAGTTATTCTCATTTGGGATAATATATAATTATTGAGCATGGGATAGGTAAGGCCAATCTATAACCAAATGGGATAGGTTATTTAGAGCACAAACAGGGAAACTGGATAGGCTTAAAATGGCCTGCAGGGGCAGCTAGCCTAGTACTTTATTATGAACCTATGAACTTATGAACTAGGGGCCACTGTGACACCTCATTAGCACCACCACATAATTGGTGGTATAATTTATCTTCAGCTGCAACTCCATTATCGTTTAAGATGTCTACCACTAAACACATTTTTCCTTATATTGCTGCTACTTACTATCCGTGTAACTAACGTCCATGCACTCTTCGCATGGTATGCAGGTATAGAATGCTTCAGTTTAGAAAAATTTAAACCTTTTTCTCCTTATATGAAGGTTTTGAATATTCAACACCATTTTAGTTTCAGTAAGAGGTCTTATGAATTGCTAACATATGATGTCAATTTATTAATGCATCTTAAGTTGGTGCTCCAGATATGTTATCTTTGGCTTCATGCACAAAAGTTATTTAATTGTAATTGGCTTCATAAGTGGTTTATCAGAGCTTCTCACTCTAGGGTATTGGAGACTTCTTTCAATCCTTCCTGTGATTCACTCCCCAGGGATAAGAACCCACTTCTCAGTGAGGAACATCAGACTTCATTTGAACTCTGGCCTTTCAGTATGTAGGACCATAGCATATATACATTACCTTAGAAAAGCCCTCCTTTTATACAGTAGTACATCAGATAATTGGTCTCATAATGACCCATTAACCTAACCTAAAGGAATGTCTGCTATTGCTAACACATAGAATTACATGACTACTCTTAAAAAAATATTCACATCACACCATGGCACATGCAATGTTTTAAAGCCAGACTTTGTAGGAATATAGCAACATTTTTTGTAATATTTATATTACATACAGCATTCAATATTATATGACTGAAAAACATCAGAGTGGATTGCAGGCCTTTAGGCCACAAAAATCAGTATTACTAAGGCTGTAAGTACCCATGCCATGACATTGTTGTACAGTGCTACTGTGTCCTGAAAATTAATCACAGCCATAGAACCTACATTGGCCTTTTCTTTATGTAATTCTACTTTAGTGCCTATTTCTGCTTTTCTGAAGTTTCACTAAAGTTACTTTCGTCTTTCAGGCGTGTACTCACATTGTTCCTGTCTGTTAGTACTGGTAAATGCTTCGTATTAACTCGGTACCTTCCACTGTGCTCATTTTAGTGCTAATACTAACATCTGTGACTAACTTATTGCATGGAGTGTTCTGGTATTTTATTTCAAGATGGACATAACTCGTGGAATTATTTTAGCAATACCCATATAGGAATTTTCTTAACAGCTTGGAGATCAATTCCATTTCCTTTGTTCTGACAGGAAATTTCAAAGCATCTGAAGTATGGTTTAGCCCAAGACGCTGTTTTTATTCCAAAATAATAATACAGTTGGCTGATTTGTTTTTTAAGGCCATCTTTTTCTTCAAATAACCTCTAGATGGCTTTAAACTGGGGAAATCATTCCCAAAAATAACTTCAGTGCTACAGGATATATTTTTCCTTAGATGGCTTGAAGCTCTACAAATGAAATAGGACATTCTTTTTCATCTCCATAACTATAAAAGTAACCAAAATAACCACCACAGCTGATCAGTCCAAACTGTTAAAACTTAAAACTTAATTTATTATTAAATATTGCAAAAACGGATAAGCGCTTTCACGTAGCTGAGTCTACGCTTCATCAGATCCTTAAAAAGTTTTAAAACAAGTAGGTTTATATACACATCATGTGACTAACTGATAATGAATCCATTAAATATTCAAATTACTTTCATGTAGAACACAAGTTGTTGAACAGAAACAAAGGCACTATTTAGTAGAACGTGCATCTAACATTGGCTTAATGTTTATATTACTATTCAGCCCAGGAAACAAATCCGCTCAACATCTCAAAATCCATCTAAGCTCAACTCTTTCTAAATAGTTGTTATGATCCCCCCCCTTGTGTTCAAATTTACTTGTTGTAATACCCTAAAATTGAAACTATGCCTTTCAAATTATATCAAATGTTTCGCTAACACATTTCGCACATTCTTATTTTTTTATGTCATACAAATGTTGGTATATTCTGTCCCTTAAATGTTTCAGGGGTTTTTCCACATAATAGTTTTGACAATGGTTACAGCTAGCAAGATGAACTATGTTAGTGCTATTACATGTAGCAAAGATTCTTGGTTTTAAAATGAAATTCAAGTTTGGGTGATGATAATATTGTTCTTTGCAAATCACTTCACACATTCTACACTTCCCACACGGGAATGTGCCCAAACGCACATTATGTGTGACAGCACCCCCACCTTTTTCTCCACATAGTAACCGCTTCAAATTTTTATTATTCCTGTAGGAGAAACTTGGTGTTTCACCTACCCATTTCTGTATTTCTTCATCCATAGTTAATAGGTGCCAATTTTTCCTAATTATACCACTCATTTTCCTATTATCACGTAATTAGTTATGAACCGGACTTGGTAACTTTTATTCATATTCTTCTTATTATCTAAGGAAAGAGTTACATCTTGTTCTCCTTGTTCTTCTCTTTCTCTCACTACCTTAGTTCTTGCTCTTTGTAGTTCTGACTCCTTGTACCCTCTTGCTAATAACAGGCTCTCTAAGCTCTCCACTTCCTTCTCCATAATTTGTGGGACATTACATGTTCTTTTTATTCTTTTCATTTGTCCTTCAACTATATTGGTGAATACATGTCCTGGGTGCATGCTGCTATGATCCAATATACTATTTGTCCAACAGTCTTTTCGATATAATTTGGTATTAATATTACTTTGTTCATCCCTATATATCGTCAAATCTAAAAAAATCACTAACTCATGAGAGTATGTCATTGTGAATTTTAAAAAAGATGCAGTTGACTCTTAGTATGTGATAAATTCTTTTAAAGATTTAGCATGTCCTTCCCAAAACATAAGAATATCATTGACAAAGCATCCACATATAATTATTTTTACACTCAAATCATGACTATAAAGAAATTGTTTTTCCCAATAATGGACAACTAGATTTGTGTACAAATTTGCACACAGGGTGCCCATTGCTACTCCCCATTGTTGTAAATATAGCTGGTCACTATATATAAAAATATTATTGGATAGCACCAAGTCTAATAAAGTGCAAATTAACATGTTCTCTTCATTACTAACTGTTGTTATGGTATCAAGGGTTTCTCTAATAGCCTCTATACCATAATCATTAGGAATAGAGGTAAATAAACTCTGCACATCTAATGTAGCCGTCAAATATTGTTTTCTATCCAATTCCTTTTTCTGCTCTTTCAACTGATCCAATAGCTGTGTTGTGTCTTTAAGAATAGTGGGTATGTTTCTCACTATAGGTCCTAATTTACTCTCTATATATAGAGAAATAAACTGAGTTATCCATCCCCCTCCATCAACTATAGGTCTCATTGGGGGGTGATCAAGAAATTATGTATTTTAGGTACACGCTTAATACAAGGTATCATGGGCTTGTCTACTGGCAAGAAAGTATATAGTTGCTCATCTACCTGTCTACACATGAGTAAATCATATAGACTGTCATTAACATTTCTTAAAACTCTTTCATAGTGAGGTCTATCTAATATTTTATTTGTGTTTCTGTCACTTAACATTTATATCATGGCATATTTATAGTCTTCACTATCCATAACCACAAATTGTATCCATATCCTGCTTATTAATTAGATGCTTGCACACAAAGGGTCATTTAGCTAGAGTAACCATTCTGCCTGAATGCACTAAACCATATGCCTTTCAAAAGTATCATACATTTTATTAATTCAGTAATTACATAGTGACAGAATGCAGATTATTTAAGTTTTACATCAGTTTTCTCACAGTCTGTCTCTACTTCTTTCTCACCATGTATTTGAGTCATTGACACAATCATATCTGAAACATTGTTCCTTTTAGTAAAACAAATTCTGGCTATATAACCCTTCTTCTCTATAGTTGTAATAGGTTAGCTTCATTCACAATGTTGAGTTGTTAATTACTAGTTTAGGTTTAGATACACACATTTCAATTTTAAATAAAGTATTATTTTCTAAAATATGTTAAACCACACTAATGATATTTATCTGAAATTTTGGGATCCATTTCCTATACCCTCTTTCTCGTATTAGGAACAAGTTTAATTTAAATGTACTGCATTAATAAATTCTATCATTTCTGCTTTACTATTAACATTCAGCCATAACCATAGTTTGACAGTTATATTTATGATCATACCTTTCATCTCTTACTATCTTATGGGCATTAAAAATCCAGCTGTGAAATTTAATAAGTTGCTTTTCAGGAGTAATACCCACCTCTAGACAAAAGTTTGTGTTCATGTTTATCATAATCAAAATAATCTTCACTCTTAATTTGCACATACACCTTAACAGCATCTCTAGTCACTTGTGAAAACAGCTTGATGATATATCTTTGCTCCAGTTCTCTTTTGAAGAATAACATTCAAAAGAAATCAAGTTTGACTCTGTATATTTCTTGGACAGCTTCTTTAAAAGTGGTGTTGGTTGGGGATTCACTAATGCACTGGCAGAAAGCTTCATGTGAAAAGTCAGTAAATTCAGGTCTGTAGCCATTCCTTCCTGAACTAGGGCTTCAATCAATTTCTCCATGGTTTATTTTTATTTTAATTTTACAAACATTTGTGTACAACATAGACACAGTTCTGTGTTTTACAACTGTAATGACCAGATACTGACGTATGGCTCACCTCAGGGCTATTGTACACCATTCGATAGCTTACAAAGTATCACAGATGCACAGACAGTTTCTCAGGACAGGGATAAGAGGACTAGAAATCTTTGAGTTTCTTTTGAAGTCTCTCTTAGTTTTAGCTGTGCTGCAAAAATGCAAATAGGTCACCTGCAGTAGAGCAGTATTCTTGTTAGGCTCTCCAAACCCATACAAGGTTCTTATTATTGTCAGGACCTTTTGTACCTCACCTTTCTCTGCTTTTGCTTGTACTGCAGTGAAAAGCAACCCTTTAAAAACACTGTAAAAACAGTTACTCCCCCTTGTCAGGTTTTATCACACATTTCCAATTTAGATTAATGGAAAAAAATAACAAAGCATTCTTGCGTACCACAAATTGAGGAAGCGGCTAGTTGGCATATAACACCACTGTTTTTTGCTCACTTTCTCTACGTGCTCTGGTATTTGAAGAATATATATATATTTATTTAGCTTACAAGTTGCTTTATTCAAGATTGCAAAGAACATTTTGAAAAAAAAAATATTCTCAGCAACAGAAAAAATATTCCCATATACATTTTTTCTACCATTTTAGGAGAAAGTCCAAATATACAGCAAACTCCTGGAACAGGGAGACTGAGTTAGCTTGTTTTCCACTCGGTGCATCCTACTACAGGCCCATGATTGTATAGTTATTGTAACAATACCTACACTAGGCAGTTTGAGGAAATCTTTCTTTCCGGAGAATCCTTATTTATGCATGAAGAACAACCTTCCTATACATTTACTCGAGCCCAAAAGATTGATCTAAAAATGATCAAGTCAAAATGCTCAAAAATGCACAAACAAACATGATTTTTTTCAGTGGGCAAGCCCCTTTGTACCCCAACATCTCCTGTTACTTATATATACTAATTCTAACATTGCTGAATACTGGGGAATTGGCAAATTCCCACTCTCCTTTGTACAGCGACCTGAAGCAGGAATACTGGCATTCCATTGTCACATGACAATTAGAAGACTTATGCCAAATCTCCTAAAGCATAGTGTTGAGATCTAAGATGGTAGTTCATCTGGAAGTCTGTCTCTTATCAGCAAATTGTGCCAAAGATGAGCCAAGCAAATGATATATTTTGGCTCTGAAATAAAGCACAACTCCCAAAACAGGAGAGAAGTTAATGCAGTCTAAAAATTAAGTTTATTCTCACATGAAAGCTAATGGGATGTTTAGTTTTTGTTCTAAATAAGAGTTTCTGTTAAACCTGGAACTGGTGACAAAATTGTAACAGTTATGAAAGCTGTAAATGCAGCATTATCATCTTAGAACAGTAATGGAGTGGTAAAAGCTACACTAAAAAAAATCACTACCAGTTTATTGTTACCAAGCAGAGTGCATCCGTTTGCATCAGAAAATATGAGGAGCATATGCAAAACAGTCACAAATCTCGCAGAATGACTGCAAACAGATAAAACCTGTATAACTGTTGTAAAGTCCAAAGCTGTCCACAATATGCAAATGTAGAGAGTAGTGCATATAGTACACATAAATAGCAAACATCTGCAACCATCTTTGGCATCCTAACTAGTACTGTGATAAATTCACTTCAAGTTCACACTGTGGTTCTTTCTTTATTAATTTTAGTTAATTGTTTCATTAATACTTTAAATAATAATGATATTACTCAAGTCAGAACTAATTTAAGCATGGAGGTATGCCCTTTTTAAATCCCTTTTTTATTATTTTAAATATTTTTCTGTCCTCCTTGATCAACAATTCCTCTTCCTGCTGCTCAGTTTGTCTGCTTGTAATTCTAGGAGTGAGATCTCCGTAGATGTCTGCGAGTGGTGCTGTAACTTGTGTGTGTGTGTGTGTGTGTGTGTGTGTGGGGGGGGTTGGGTGCTTTCTGTTTCATGCTCTAGGCTCACAATAAATTCCAGTTAGCAAGTTCACAGGTTACAGCTGGCTGTGAGTGGTGCTGTCACATGTGTGAGTGAGTGTGGTGTGTGTGTGTGTGTGTGTGTGTGTGTGTGTGTGTGTGTGTGTGTGTGTGTGTGTGTGTGTGTGTGGTGGAGAGGGATTGACTGTTTTCTGTTTCATGCTCTAGGCTCACAGTAAATTCCAGTTAACAAGTTCACAGGTTACAGCTGGCTGCGAGTGGTGCTGTCACCTGTGTGTGTGTGTGTGTGTGTGTGTGTGTGTGTGTGTGTGTGTGTGTGTGTGTGTGTGTGTGTGTGTGTATGTGGGGGGGGATTGAGTGTTTTCTGCTTCATGCTCTAGGCTCACAGTGCATTCCAATTAACAAGTTCAAGGATTACAGCTGGCTATGATGCGTGCTGTCATCTGTGTGTGGAATGGGGTATTTTCTAATGGGGAAATGCACCACAGGCATTCACTCCCTTAATGAGAGAAATCTGACCCAATGATGCTGTTTCATGCCTCCATTCCCCCTGACCAGCTCTGATGTACCTGAATTGAGGTCCTCTAAAATGTAGTTAGGACTTTGTCTGTCTGTTATTCATTGAAGATGGCCTTTTCATGATTTTAAAAGTAAAAAAAAATAAAATAAAATAAATAAGACAACTAACTTATCTCAGCACATGACATAGTGGCACATCTACTTAACATGTTTTCTTAAGATGTTAATAAACACAAATCAGACCGTGTACATTTGTCATATTATAGTGTCTGCCTGTCCAGACAATATGTGTTATTTTCCATATTACAGTTTGTTCCTGTCAAAAAGTCCATCAGCACGGCCACATTTATGTTAAACTCTTTGCATGCATTAATGGAAAAAAATCATCATTATAGATGTTTAGTAATTGGCACTTTTTGAAAAAAAAAACCTTCCTTAAAAATAAGCTGTGTGTATATTGGAATCATTCCATACATATTCTTCTCAAGAAAATTCAATGGAGAAGCCGCTTCTTACATTAAAACACTGTTTTCTAGGTCTAACTTCTTTTCCCAGACAGTGCTGACACACATTCACATTCCTCACTTTTTAAATACATTTGTAAACTGGGTAAGCCCACTGGGTACGTGCCCCTTTTCATGGCCTACCCAAGAGCACTGCCTTGCTGAGTGGCACAGTAAGTAAAAGGAGGTGGGGAATCGGCTCATGAATATAACAAGCTTCTAACTGCCAGACAACAACTAATGATCCCTAATGACGCAAGCAAAAAGTTTGTTTTCTCTCACCTGCTGTTCTTTTTTGCTTACCTTTCTTTCCCCTTTTTTGACATACTGTCTTCAGTCATGGGCTGGTGACATTTTTGGTACTTTGTGCCTGACCTATGGCTATTTTTCTGCATGATACTTTAAATGATTCATGCAAGCCAAGGGAAAGATCTCTCTCTGTTGATGAACTCAGAAAACTTTTATGTTCTGCTAGGCATATGCTGTCTCATGCATAGACCCTGTTCATAAGGGCAATGTCTAGATATGTTATACCACTGTTTATTCATTGTATTACAATTTTTCTTAAATGTTACTCTGTGTTTCAAAGGCTTTTCAAGAAGAAAAACATGTTACAGGTGCAATATTTTTCTCAAAACAGAAAAACAAACTGTGCTATGTGACTTATTGTGTTTGTGATGCATTAATCTATTCCATACAGCTTTCTCAGTGAAGACTGAATAAATTAAATTCTCAGTTTACTTACTTACTTAAAAAATAAAATTAATATTGCTGATACTGAAATATTGTTAAGGATGTAATGTATTCCAGATGCTATCCACTTCATATAAACATGATAGAGACCGTCATAAGTCCCTGTCACTCAAGTGTTGCCCATGATTTCCCTACTCAGAGATAATTTGTGTTCTGAAGGATAACTGTATTTGTAGATTTATCTCATATTTCCATAAGTCCCTTGGCATTTTTCAAGGCTGGGCACATATCTGTTTATCTGAGAAAGATTAAATTCTATAACGAAGAATCAAATGAAATCTTAATTATTTAATTATTTTATTATATGAGTTGCATTTTCTCATATTTATCCATTGTGAAGTATCTTAGTAAGCAATAGCTGTTGTGCAAAAGAAAATGAGTTGGCATCTTGGATGTTTTCTAGGCAGTAAGTGCATATCATCAGTAAAGTGCACAGTAAGCTGGTTTTCCTGAGAGACATTTACACGGCCTTACCTCGGTACTGCACTTCTACCTAAGATTATTATTTTTTTATAAGCCGCACTAAGATTATGGCCCTTGAGACAACCAGGATGTTCACATCCTGTATTGCTAGGCTGTTCTCCCAGACATACTCTGATTTATCTAATTGATCCTCTATCCTACCTGAAGCTCAGAACCCTAGGATAAATGAAATAACTAAATAATAATATTTTACTAGCAGATTGCTTTGATCTCATGGGGCATGCTTATTAAAAAAGGTTTCATTTCAAAACAGGGTTACTGAAATATGTCAGGAGTGGTCTATTAAAAAAATATGCTTTTTAATATATAAAGGCATTGCAAACCAGCTTAAAAAAGAAAAAAAAAACATGAAATAAAATTGTGATATGGTCCTTGCAATGTACCTGTTTAGGATCACATATGGACGACAGCCTACATAGTTATATATCAAATTTATTTTGTATTAGTAGGCCACTTTGCGTGTCTGCCTCACTGCCTGTATGTAACAACTGGATGAAGGAATTGCATTAATTTTATTTCTGATGGACAGTTGCAATGTTTGAATGTGCTCAGTACTAGCGTTTCCTTAGTACATCTTTTTGCCTAAGCTGTTTAATTTTCTATGATACTGTTTTCATTTGATCAGTGGTTAAAAAATATAGCTTTTATCAGCATAAGTATACCCTTTGGAGTTTGCCTCAGTGGATAATATCCATTCATTTTTATTCCATCATTTTTATTATCAGGCTGCCAGCAGACATGCAGGCTTTTTATAGGTCATGCTTTCTGCCAGGCTTTAGCTGTTGTAGGAGAAACTTCAAACAGCTTTCTTTACTTCAGCATGAATATTCTGGAATTTTCTGGAAAAGTGACATGTTGGTGAGTAAAGAGCACAAAAGAACAAAAAGCACAGTATTTAATTTAAAATTACATTCTAATGAAATAAAAGAAATCAAGTGTTTATTTAGAGAACATTATTCACACAGATTCCTTTAATGTGCATGTGCTTATACTTTTAGCAAAGCAATGCATTAAATGGATGCTTTGACAAACATAGGTTCATAGGTTAGTACTAGATTATCAGCCCTAGGGCCTATACAACCTAGCCATAACAATTCCCTGGCTATTTCTTCCTACAGCATTTACTTCCCTGGACCTCTGTCTAGCAGGGCGACTGACGTGATCCCCAGGGTGAATTTCATATCTCCCATCCAATCATCAAGGTTTCTTTTGAAGAGGGCCAAAGAGGTGCTGTACTTGACATGTATGGGCAGTCTATTCCAGAGTATGGGGCATATCTGGGACAGAAACCTATCCCTCCAGCATGTTTTATTCATCGTGATGACAAGGTTTACATCCCTGGAGCGTGTGTCACTGAGGGATTGGGATTTCTTTAAGTGGAGCATGTCCAACAGCTGTGGGTTTGACATTGCCTTGTATGTTAAGCAGAGATTGCCTCTGAGTAGTTGATATGTGACAGAGTATATGTGGAGTGTTTTTAGACGGTCAGCATAGGGCATCTGCTTTAGGCCTGTGATTCTTTTAGTGAGGTATTTATGCGGCCTTTCCAGTTGTTGCAGATGTCTTGAGAGGTACATACCAAATGGGGTGTTGCATTCTATAATGGGTCTAATGAGGGATGAGTATAGTGGGACAATGACCTTCTTTTTTCTGGATGAAAAGCCCTTAGTGATGAGGTGTGCCACACAGAACGATTTCCTGACTGTTGTGGTGATGTGGTTATTGAAGGTGAGACCACTGTCCACCTGTGTCCCTAAGTCTCTTATCACAATTTCAGTGTTTAGTGTACTGCCACCTATGAGGTAATTCATGGGTATATGTTTTTCCCAAAGGGGATAAGTATACATTTCTTGGCATTGAGCTTGAGCCCATGGCTCTGGCACCAAGCATCTGTTTCTGTAATGCCCTTTTGTAGAATATCCACATCATTTGGGGATTCAATAATGGCTCCCAGTTTGCAGTCATCTTGAACTTTGTTAGCCAGAGTGTCCCTTAGTGTTGGCCTGTACTTCAGAGAAGTAGATGCCAAACAAGAGCGGTCCCTGGACTGAACCCTGAGGTACTCCACTTGTCACTTGCCTGTAGCTGGATTTGAAGTCGGCTACTTTTACAGTGTGGGTTCTGTCAGTAAGCCAATTGGCAACCCATCGAGTGATGTAGGGATTAATGCCCAGCTTAGTAAGTTTATCTATGATTCCAGAGTGGGGGATGGTGTCAAAGGTTTTGGCAAGGTCCAGATAGGATGTGTGGACCACCTTGCTCTTGTCCACGGCTCTGGAGACTAATTCAAAGAAGTAAATCAGGTTCAGGAGACAAGATCGGCTCTTCACAAACCCAAACTGAGTGGGGTCCAGTGTTTGAAGGTTGTCAATGTCTTTGTTTATAAGTTCCATGATAATACGTTCCATGGCCTTGCAGATCAGGCTCGTCAGACTGATGGGGTGGTAGTTCCCGGGATCCAAGGTGGATCCCCCCTTGTGGAGTGGAATAACTGTAGCTGTGCACCACTCAGTGGGCATGAAGCCTGAGGTGAGGCTATGATTAAACATGACACTTAGGTGAGGTGCCAGTTCATTTTGTAGTTCAACATAGCCTGGGATGTAGTCTGGTCCCATGGTTGCTGTATTCTTAGCTTTGGAGAGTGCGTTTTTTACCTGTGTGGCCATTATTACCTGAATTTGGCAATCTTTTGGTATTCAGATGGGTCCTTTAGGGGGTGAGAGGGGGTGAAGTTTGCACTGAATCGATCTGCCAGGATATTGGCCATATCCTTGGGATCAGTATATTTAATCCCATTCTGTTGTAGCTCAGAGCAGATCTGAGCATTGCCATTTAGATTCTTGACATTGCTATAGAATGCCTTGTGGTTGTCTTTGGAATCTTTGGCAATTTTATTTTTGTAACTAGCTTTGGAGGATTTTATGAGGGATCTCAGCTTCTTACTGAGGCTGGTAAGGGAGTTTTTTGCATCCTGGGATTTTCCTCTTTTCTGCAACAGTTTCTTCCTTTTGTTGTAATGTTTGTTTATGGCAGGGGACCACCAGATTGGCCTTCTTTTTTTGGAGGAGAGCATCTTGGTTCTATTGGGGATGACACAATTCATGCATGGGTGGATGTGCTCATACAGTGTCTTAGTGTAGGATTCAGCAGTCAAACTTTCAGTTCCCGTCTGCATGGGTGTCATGAAGTTTGTCCCTTCTGACTTGAGTAGCATGAAGTTGGCTGTGGAGAAGATTTTTTACAGAGGTTTCCTCACTGTGGAGTGGAAGTGGGATGTGGATGTTAAGGGTGATTAACTTATGGTCAGACCTGACCGACGAGGAGGTGACCATAGGTGTGGAGCATCGATTTCCCATGTTGGTAATGACCAGGTCTAGGATATTGGAGCCCCTGGTGGGACTAAGGATTAGTTGATCCAGGGCATTGGAATTTATGAATTCCAAGAACCGTTGGGCAAAGGTGTTGGTACACAAGTAGTTTTCCCAGTTAATGGCAAGGTAGTTGAAATCACCCAGTATTGCGGTGTTTGGTTGTATCTTAATATTTCTAGTATATTTAGAAAGGTGTAGTGAGAATCTTGGGAAATGGTGGGGGATCTGTAGCAAGCTACAATTTGGATTGCAGTCTTACCTAGTGTTAGTTGCATCTGAAGAATTTCAGAAGCATTGTGTTGGGCAACTAGCCTAGTGTTGTGAATATCCTTGGTGAATATGGATACTCCTCCACTTTTAGTGCTTTGGTCCTGGTTTGGTGGCTGAAAAATGTGGTAAGAGTTGTAGCCTGGTATTGCAGGTGTGCCCTCTGGAGCCTTGAACCAGGTCTCATGTACTGCACAGATATCGATGTTCTCCATTTTTAGGAGTGCCATGAGAGAGTGCATTTTGAGGTTTAGACTTCTATCGTTGAGTAGCATTACCTTCAGATTTTGCATGCTTGTACCAGTTACAGTGGTGGCTTTGTCCTTTGTGCTTTGCCTAAAAAAGGCACTATAGGGGTGACAAGAGCCTTAGCCAGTAACCTGAATCCCAGGGGTGACAGGTGCAGACCATCTCTGGCAAAGCAACATGGTCTGTCGATCATGTCATCCCAGGCAGACAGATACTGGATCCCGTTTGAATGACACCAGAAGCTTAGCCAATTGTTGAAGTCAATCCTTTTGTCCTTAAACATCCTAATCAGCCCTTACTGCTGAATAATGCACCTTGTAAAGTTATGCATCTACTTAAGCATGATGATAGTGTAAAACTTTTATTCATTCTTATTCATTCCAAATTGTGCTTATTCATTCCAAATTGTGCTATCTAAAGCAGCTGCAGTCCCTGGTGTTGTGAGCTCCCATGTAGTCCCCCTCAAACTACCCCAGTATGAGGCACTCCTGACTGAAAGGATGTTACCCTGAAACACTTTACCTGCTACAAGTCTTTGAAGTCCAACCTGCAAGTTGAATAAGGTAGCCCCCCTCAAACTACCCCAGTATAAGACATTCCTGACTGAAAGAACGTTACCCTGAAAAGCTTTACTTGCTACAAGTCTTTGAAGTCCAACCTGCAATTTGAATAAGGTAGTCCCCCTCAAACTATATCAGTATGAGACACTCCTGACTGAAAGGACGTTACCCTAAAAAACGTTACCTGCTACAAGTCTTTGAAGTCCAACCTGCAATTTGAATAAGGTAGTCCCCCTCAAACTACCCCAGTATAAGACACTCCTGACTGAAAGGACGTTACCCTGAAAAACTTTACCTGCTACAAGTCTTTGAAGTCCAACTTGCAATTTGAATAAGTCCCCCTCAAACTACCCCAGTATAACACATTCCTGACTGAAAGGACGTTACACTGAAAAACTTTACCTGCTACAAGTCTTTGAAGTCCAACCTGCAATTTGAATACGGTTAATACCATAACATGTACTAGTACCTTAACACTCTACCTATGTATTGTTTCATGCAGCCCTGGGTCTAACCGCACCTCTAGGTTCCCTCCATGTTGTGTAACCCAGCTAGATTTTCCCCAAGGATCTTACCTATTTAACCTACAAATCTACCCTGCACACAGTAATTTAATCCGGCTTCACTGCACAGAGCCCATAAAATATACCCTTCAGCTCTTAATTAATCGATGCAAGGGGACAATCTATAGCTTAAAAATAGCCCATAAATATGGTGTAAAACTAAACCAGTAAAATACAACCGAAAAGATGCATATGGAGTGAAATTAAACTAGTACAATACAGCCAAAAAGATACATTTGGTGTAAACAGAAACAAGTGAAAAGATACATTTGATGTACAAGTGCTACATTTCAACTAAACTTAGCAACTCCTCTCATGCTAACCACCAATCACTGAATCTGCCCCACCCCTGTACCCATTTCCTTGTTTTCCACTATTCTACATCCTGTAAAGCACAGTTTTCCATCTAACTACCTTACAATCACAAACAACACCTCTCATCATCCACCACACCCATCCCATCCCAAACAGATCTCTCTCATAGGACCAAACCCGACCAAACCCAACCAAACCATGCCCAAACTACCCAAACCCACATACATACACCTCTTACTATTGCTGCTAGGTGTATCCACCCTCCCACTGCTAATTTCTATCACCGGCCACCAAAAACAACTTAATTTTATCCACATACCAAGAAAAACTACTTCCACTAACATTATTACCACACACCCTTTTACTCAACTAGTCCCATATCACTACCAAACCTTCTTTATTCACCACTATGAACACAGATTACAGCCATCACACTACCAGTCCCAAACAACTATAAAGAACTTTAAGACCCTAAACAAACTACTCAAACTCTACTTTTACGTCAGAAACAACTCATTAGCTGCGGTGATATATACCCAAACCCAGGCCCACAAAATCTAGGAGCCCCAACCCTCAACCTGAATGATACCCTACTCCACCAAGCCAAATCCATGCTCCTCATTTTAAATTTAAATGTCATAAGTATACTAAACAAAGTTCATGACCTTCATGCACTACTCTCCTTTTATCAACCTGAGATAGTCATACTAACAGAGACTTGGCTTAAACCAGGCAGCCACAATGATGAAATCACTCCACCAAGTTACAATATAATTCATAGTGATAGAATAGGTAAAAAAGGGGGGGGGGGTTGCTATAGTGTATAAATCTCACCTTATCCTTGAAAAAGTAGACCTCGATAAAGTTGAACTCACTCTAACAAAACTAAAACTTAATAATAGTAAACACATCAACGTCATAGGATGCTACATCCCTCCAAGCAACAATATCCCCATTACAGGAAAAACTCCTAGAATGGATATATAACTCTCTCCCCCAGGAAAGCATAGTATTAAGAGACCTTAATACTGACTGGCAAAACTGTTCCAGTCATAACCTACTTTCCCATATTAACTTACATGGCCTAACCCAACTCATCATTTCCCCCACAAGAACAGACAAGAGAACCAAACACCAATCCACTCTAGATTGGATACTCATATCCCACCCATTACTGATATCCCTAGCAGGGCATCTACCAGACACCCTGAGTGACCACCAAGTCACATTCTTACTCAGATCAAAATCACCACAACTGACCCAAATATCTACACACCTAATTAGAAACAAAAAACACTTTAACTGCTCCAGCTTTATAGATGACCTAAAGATGTGCAACTGGAGCCCCCTAAAAACCTACCTCTTGATGAAGCTGTACTATATTTCAATATTACCTTCTTAATTACCCTTAACCATCATGCCCCTCCAGAACAACAAGAATTAAAACTAAATATGCCCCCTGGTTAACCCCAGACACAAAATCCCTCCTCAAAAAAAAAGAAACAAGGCCTGGACCAACTACCTCAACAGTCAATCCCAGTTGAACAAACAAATATACAATGAACTACATAACAAAGCCAAAAAAACTCACCAAAACAGACAAAACATCTTACTACTAAAAGTTATAGGATAAGCACAGGAACAACCCACAAAAATGTTGGGCAGCAATTAACTCTATTCTACAACCAGGTAAAACAACTACCCCAACACCAAAAATAGATAACAACCAAGAAGACATCCCCACTCAATTTAATAAATACTTTACAGAAACTACCCAGACCCTTGCAAACAACCAACCCTATGACAACATCCCCACCCCTGCAAATCCACCCCCCACCCCCAACTAACAATTGTCCCAAGTTCAGCTTCCACCCAGAACCAACCAAATCCATTGAAAAACTACTACACAAGCTCAAACCAACGTCTCTAGCCACAGATAAATTACCCGCTGAATACCTCCACCTGGCTGCAGAAGCCATATTATATCCTGTCTCCATCCTAATTAGCAGATCCATCTCCAAGTGTGTAGTACCCAAGCTATAGAAAATATCACATATCATCCTTCTACATAAAGGGGGAACCTCCTTGGAACTCAATAACTACCGCCCTATAGCCATACTACCCCCTTTATCTGAAATATTAGAGAGGGTAATACACAAGCAACGAATGAAATATCTCCTAGAAAATAGTCTAATAGTAACACAACAACATGGCTTTAGACCCTTCCATAGCACCACCACCGCACTAGAATTCACCAACATTGTCAATACTCACAGAAGCAATGGACTCCTTGTATCTGCCACCTTCCTTGACTTGTCCAAAGCATTCGATTTGGTTAACCACAATAAACTCATTCTTTCACTAGCAACTCTAAACCTTACCACCACTGCCATCTCCTGGTTCAACTATCTAGAGGGAAGGAAACAAGCTGTTATGTGGCAAAACCAACTCTCCCCCTCCCTACCAGTTTCCCTAGGAGTACCGCAAGGCTCCATCCTGGGGCCACTTCTTTTTACCCTTTTCACCAATCAGCTCCCAAACAGTATTCTTAAAGCCTCAATAGTGCAATATGCAAATGATACCACCCTAATATGCACAGCCAAATCAATTGACATTCTTCACTCCCTAACACAAGAATGCTTTTCCCTAGCAGAAACTTGGAGTACAAACCAAAGGCTCATTCTGAACCCAAGTAAAACAAAGCTAGTACTCTTTAGCTTTCACAGAGCCACACCTCCCACTGATTCCTTCTTCAGACCACAATCACCCCACAAATCATTCCAAACTCTTAGGGGTTGAAATAGATAATCACCTTAGATTTGACCTACATATTTCTATAACCATAAAAAAATACATAAAAACTTGGCCTACTATATCGCAATAAAAATTCCTCACTGACCACTCCAAAACTACAACAGCGAGGACTCACCTACTATCCACCCTACTTTATGCCTCCCCCGTGCTTACAAATCTCCACAAATCCAACCTAAACAAACTTGATAGTTGTTATAATAAGATAGCCAAATTCGCTACAACCTCTCCCATCAGAACACATCATTGTGAATGCCTAAAAAACTCAATTGGCTAGAACTACCACTACTACCTCAACTCAATCAACTATCACTAGCCCACAAAATAATACATAACTCTGATAACACCTCAGCCTTACAAAATCTTTTGCAGCCCTATACAACTGCCAGACCCTTGAGGTCTAGCACACAAAACCTCCTCAAAGTAACCAAATATAACAATGAAGCTGGTAAGTCTGTCTACAGCCACTGTATAGCAAAAACCTGGAAATCCCTTCCTGCCCACATACCTGACAACAAATCCCCATCACAGTTCAAGAAACTTGTTAAAATTCACTTTCTGAATAATTGACTGTGCTCCTGTATCCCCCCTGGCTAATGTCTCATTAGAACACTTCACCTAACTTAAGTAACTCTGCTAAGCCAACCTATCACAGTACTGTACCCACTTAGGGCTGTTAATCTACTGCTCATCCTATCTCTCCAGGAGTTAGGAAAAACTACCCCAACAATGTTGTGCTTTCCATAAGCAGCTAAAACCAGGAGAAGACATATTGTAAATCAATTTGTTATCCTTCTCAACTAAAACCAGGTGAAGACATATAGTAAATCAATTTGTTATCCTTCTCAACTATAGCGAGCATCATCTACTCTCTCGGAGCCTTATTCTATGTCTCTCTGCTTTTACTCTGATAGTAAATCTATCACAGGAATCTTAAACTTAGGAATATCTTCTAAAATTTAATATTATATTATAGAGAATGAATGTATCCAATCTGTTAGTTAATATGTATGTCAAAGTCTCTTCTATGGAAATTGTATGTCAAAAGTCTGTCCTTAAAACTATGTTTTGTAAAAAATTTGTTCTCTTGGTGCTTTTCTCCCCGGGCCCCTACTGAAGATGGACTTGTAATCCAGTTGGACTCTCCCGGTCAACAAATGTAAAATAAAAATAAATGAAATAAATAAAAATGGACAGTGACATTCAGGCAGTGGGCTGGCACCACAGATGTAATGCATCCATCTAGGTAGTGCATGAGCCAAAAATGAGGACAGCACTAAGGATGCCAATGGATGAGACAAGGAAAAATATAAAATGAGCAGCTGATGCCAAGGTTAACTTGCTTTCTCAATGAATTTTATGAGAGGGTCTCTCAGTCTTGTTACTGCAGTACCCCCAGTGCAGACCAGAAGAACTGGAATAGGGCCTTTGTGCATAACAGACTTCCAGAGGTAAGAACATGACTCAAACAGAAGTACATGCTGTTTCTCCATAAAACAATTAACTATTCTCAGTGAGTTAGAGCTATGGAGTAAATATGAATAACAACAAATACACAGATGTAGTACGCAGATTATGATGGCTATGAGAAAGCAGTAAATGAAGAGATAACTGGGCAGTAGATAAGTGCTCGTCTGCTGGTCAGTGAGTGTGTGTGTGTGTGTGTGTGTGTGTGTGTGTGTGTGTGTGTGTGTGTGTGTGTGTGTGTGTGTGTGTGTGTGTGTGTGTGTGTGTGTGTGTGTGTGTGTGTGTGTGTGTGTGTGTGTGTGTGTGTGTGTGTGTGTGTGTGTGTAGGGGGGTGGGGTTTGAAAGAAAATAAAATATATATATAAGTTTTTTTCCCCACTAAACCCCTGTACATTCAAGCATCCTTAATGCCACTCCCTCATCCATCTGTTCCTCCTAAAGTATAAGCTCTTCAGTCGGTTCATTTCCTTAAAGGTAAAAGTCAAGCTAGCTGACAGTGGAGCTCTTATCAATGCAGGTATTACTTTGTTTCTTTATGATCACGGTATTCCCTGCACACACCTCAAAACTTCCAAAGGATTGGCATGAAGTCGGTCATTTCACCCCCCCCCCCCCAATGCAAACTCAATTAAAGGCTCTGGCTCCTTAGCACATCTTCATAATCCATTCTTTCTTCTTGATGTCTACCAGGAAGGTATGGTCAGATACATGCTACCCTTCCTTGACAAAGGGTGAGTTGTCTGAGCAGATTCATTCCTCTCCTCTGCCCACCAGTTCTAACAGGTGCCTAAGCTACTAAATGTACTGTGGTCACCAGAATCAGAGCTGGATCTGTATCTCTCTATGCATTTATCACATGCAATAGAAGTTTTTAGCTACTCTTCAAAGGTTCTATAGACCATTATAATATTGAGATTCTATAATATATGTAATATTATTTGACTAAAACAATCACATCTTGACCAGGCTGCAATGAAAATACTGCAGTACAAGTACTATTGTATAACCACAAAACACAAGTATGCAGGAATGGTCAAGGAACCGAAACAATTCTATTTGTAACTTTTAATTACTTATTCACTATTCACAAGTATAAAACCAACTTCTGTAATGCTATAGAATTAAAATCAGTGTTTTCGTTTGAAACACAAACTTCATCAGAACTAAATTTCCATAGGTCAAACTAATCCTTTTTTAAAACACTCTTACTAATAAAATGTAACAAATATTTGAACAGCTCTTGACAGACAAGACCTACTGTACCTACCTGAAACAGTATCATTCCTGTATGGTTGTTCTAGACAAGTAGCTATGAAACCAAATCTCATTAGTGTACAGCATTTTTATTTTAGAGATCCCAGACAATATAGGCCAAATTGGGAGGGGGGGGTGCATTCAAGATGGTGGCAGTAGTGTGACCATCTACAACCAGAGCTCTAGGCAGTGAACAGTTTAAATGAACACAAATCTGTAAATGTCTGTAAAGAAATTGAAAGCTGAAGTGTCTATGACATCCAGAAGGTTAGCAAAGAACATAAAAGTGAAGTAAAAGGGAGAGCAAGTGTGAAATCTCAGGAGAATGAAAGCAATGGGATACAGAAAAGAAGGGAAAAGCAGATGGTAATGGCAGCGGAAAGAGAAAATAGCCACCTTACAGAGAAAGACTGAAAAAAAATCATACCGATTTTCATGATAAGTGAGCCTTTTTTTTGAATATATAGAGAAAAATAACAGAAAGCTTCAGGAAACAGATGTTTTAACCAGGCATTCAAAGAAAATAGTTCATATGCAAACTACTGAAAAGGAGATGAAAGCAAAAGTGGTGCAACAACAATTACAATCTAAATAAATGACGCAAAAACTGGCTGAACCTGAGGACAGGTCATGCAGAGACAACTTGAGGTTTACAATGGTACCAGAACAAACTGAGTGGAAGGATTTCAAAGACCTTATGAGAAAATGCCTCAGCGCACTGACTGAAGTTCCTATTGCTGGTATTAAAATAGAAAGCGTGCAGAGACTAAATAGTCATAATTTGAGGCTGAGAAAGCAAGCAATATCTATACTGAATGAACTGTAGAGACATAGTTAAAGGAGGAAATTATTTCTGTTTTTGTGAAGGAAGGGAACACTTAAAGTTTGGAAGCACAAGGGTTTAAGTGGATAATAACTTTATTACAAACACAAATTAAGAGAAATGCTTTTCTTTCTTTCTAAGACTCTGCAGAGAATTAAAACTTAATTTCAAGTTATTGTATCCTGCATTACTTTGAATTTCCTATCCACTTGGAATTAAAAATACACATACCCTGTTGGGCACAAGATGAACTGGCAAATGGAAAAGAGTAGATGGTGTGGGAACAAGTAAACAGCCAATAGATGTAGAAAAACAGATGGATACTTGAGGGAAGATATGTCATCTCAATCCCATTCCTGTTTTCCAGAAGAAAGTGATAGATAAAACAAAGCAGATTAAACAGTGTTCACAAATAGTGAAAGATTCCATAAAAACAAATTACTGGGAACACAGAATGAAAACACTGCTTAAAAATGGATAAATGTTTATATGAAAAAAGATGTTCCCTGGGATTCATGAAGCTCGGCGCAAGGCCGGCTTTAGACTTGCACCGACCGTGTGGCGTGAAGATGCCAAATGCATATTAATGAAGGCGCGCTGCCGCCACAGCCACGTGCATAGGAAAGGAGAGCGAGTGCATAGGGCGTGTCGAAGTGCCGCATAGGAGGCGTGGAAATGTCAGCTGTCGACGTGCAACCTAAAATGCTTGCATATAACAATTTGAAAGCAATAGTAATCACATCTGTCAGTGTCCCTGGATACTAAAACGTATGCAAAGCATGCAAGACAGTTCCTGCAAACACAAAATGAAGAAGCAAACACAAATGCATGGTAGGGAATAACGGGTCCCTATCCCACAAACAAATGACATTGAAAACCATGTGCCCGTAGTCCAACGCAGTGTAGATAGTTATACCAAGTGGAAGTGAAACGCATCATATGTTAGCGTGCCGCCAATAGGTACGTCCAGCCCAATGGTCAGTGTCGCCAGCTGACCCATATTGTGAGGGAGGGTACACAGCTGGGCAGATGTGTCCATAACAAAAAACACGATAAATGTACAAATCTAGCGACCGTAAGACCGAATTATATCCCACAACGCATGTAATAGTCACATACAATAGGTATGTCTGTATGTCACATACCAAATGTGACAGGAAATAGAATAAGCATGTAAACGAAACAGAAGGAGCATATAAATTGCTACAACAATAAGGCAACATGTAGGCTGAAAGGAACAGTATTATCCATACCGTTGACTGTGGGTACGTGTTGTCCAGTACATTTGGATATGTGTCAGGAATATATCCCATCCTGGACATAGGAAAAGGTAGCATCCTACCAATGATTAGAACAGTCGACCAAAATCCGCACATCAGTGGTCCAAGCTGAACTTGACAGGATGTGTCACAGTTGAACGGGTATTACCCAGGTATACCAATTATGTCATGAAAGTTAAGTATGGGCGTGTACCTATGTGCGTGAGGTATAACATGTGGAAAGTCAAACATGGCAGGGTAGTCCACACAACCATACCTGACATATGTAGGGTATGCAATGTGTTACCTTGACTGTGTCATGGGCCATCAACCAAAGCAGTGATGATGGAGTGTCAGGAATATGAGTGTGGGGGGATGGGTATTGGTATAATCCTCCAAGGTGACACTGTGTCATATGCAGAATAGGTGAACTGGAGGTGTATGAAGGAGCACCGGGTGAAGCAGAAAGAAACACAAAAACATGTATACACATCTGCAATACAACCAGACAGGCCATACTGTAGAACACAATCCCACAAACATATGAATATTAAAATGCGATACAAATGGATAGACATGTCACCGGCACATACCCACAGATTGGTCCTGATGGAACTGGCCATATCAAATGCAACACACCTGGATGCATAATGGACTACCCAGCATCCCCTTCACAGTACACAGCCCACTCCCATACCTGAACGTCCACCAAATCCAGCCATACTTTGCCTACTGGTTTGGTGCAGCCACATCTACACATAGTGACCACTACTCATATGTAGTAGGTAGTGTCACCCTAGGCAGTTTCAGGATTGCAAACTATGTATCCCTTGCATGTAAAA